>NC_081553.1:9262131-9565715 GCF_963082655.1 Stomoxys calcitrans
TTTTCGCACTCTCACAGTACTGCTTGTTTCGGGAAATGTTGATTGGAGATTCATCTTTTTTCCAGTGGGTCTTTTCGCGAATATAATAAGCCATGACACTTTTTCAGTTTTGGATTTAAATGATTTAAAAAAAAGAAAAAAAAATATTTTTTTGTCCGTGTGTCTGTCCGTCCATCTGTTGTAATCACTCTAGAGCCTTCAAAAATCGGGCCATATTTGGATATAGCTGCTATATAGACCGATTTTCCGATAAAAGGTCTAATGCCCATAAAAACTTTATTTTTTATCCGATATTGCTGAAATTTGAAACAGTGAGTAGTTTAAGGGTTCCCGGCAACTGACCCAGATATGGTTCAAATCGGACTAAATTTAGATATAGCTACCAGTTATTTTAAGCCTCCCGACATCTGACCCAAATTTGGTTCAGATCGGACTATATTTAGGTATAGCTGCCATATAGACCGATCTCCCGATAAGGGGTCTAAAGGCCATAAAAGCGTTATTTTTTATCCGATTTCGCTGACATTTGGAATTGTGCGCAGTTTTAAGCCTCCCAACATCCGACCCAAATATCGCACAATATAGTTAGATATAGCTGCCATATAGACCGATCTCCCGACAAAGGGTCTGAAGTCCATAACAGCTTTAGTTTTCATCCGATTTCGCTGAAATTTGGAATAGTGCGCAGTTTTAAGCCTCTCAACAATCAATACCCGATTTCGTTGAAATTTGAAACAGTGGGTCGTTTAAGGTCTCCCGACGTCCGTCCCAAATATGGTTTGTATCGGACAATATTCATATTTATAATCCATACAGAGCGATCTGCCGATAAAGAGCCTGAAACCCATAAAAGCTTTATTTTTTATCCGATTTCGCTGAAATTTGAAATACAAAATTCAATAGTTACCTATATTTATTAGACCACTCAATGTCCGTGACGAATTTGGGTGCATAAGTTATCCAATTTTCAACAGATTGTGGCGAAAGGGGTTGTGGGTATTCAAACAAAGTGCCATTTTACTTGTTCACTATTCAAATGGAGCAAACGTAATTTTCGCCCATAATCTTTTTTCAAACTAACCTAGTCCATAATAGGCAAAAATATTCATTCATTCATGACACAGGAAATTATTTTTTGACAAAAAAAATCCAAAAAGTTATCACCCTAATGTACATACATGCAATATGTTTCTTTTTCACAAAATCTGGCATTGGCCAAAATAGTTAATTTATTTTGTTGTATACATTAGTTAAGATAATAATTTAGTTATAAGTTTCTTAACACCCATCACCATATGATAGGGAGTATACTAATTTTGTCCTTCTGCTTACATGTTCATCTCCGAACCTTTAAAGTTACTCTATTCATGAACGTCGTCCGCCTGTATGTCTTTTTTAATCACGCTTGCATTTTTATATAACTAAAAACATAATTTTGTAGAAAATCCATTTAATGTTTTCAATTGACCTTAAAAGAAAAACACATTGAAAAAAAAGTTTAAAAGATGAATATATTTTTTTAAAGGTCATATTTATATACTATTAACACAAAAAAGCAATTATTGTGTTATGCCACTTAGAAAGTACCTGAGCGATATGTTCCGAAACCAAGTCTCAGTTTTTTGTCCAATTTCACCAAAATATTGATATATAAAGTGCACGCAGGACTGCGAAAAGTTAATACTCCAATTCATGGTGATGGGTGTCCAACGTGCGGCCCCGCTGAACTTTTTATTTTTTTTTATTGTTTATAACATAGTGCTTTATTTAACCACTTTTTTCCATCGACGTCATAAGAAAAAGAAACAGAAATTTGCAGCTTTTAACTCAACGCCAGAGTCTTTGACCCGTAGAAGCCTACAAGAGAGACGTTTATTTGCCGCCCATGAAAAACGACCGGATGTTAAACACCCACACATGTAACATATTGACAAAACCTAATGACTCTACACACACACACACACACACACTACACTACATTACTTGAAAAAGGGGATAATACATGGCAGATACATACACACACAAACGTTAATTTTTGCGACTGATAACATTGCGCATACGTTCGTTCACAACGCATTTGGCATCTGATGTTCATACATATGTATCTTTTGTTGTATTTCAGATTGGTATTTCCGGTTGGCTGACAGGACACTATAGCTTCCGATGTCAGCCGGTTGAGTATAGTAATAACCCTAGAGTGATAAGGGTATGTGTTAACCAACAGCATTGCAAATGCCAAGCACTCCTAATTGAGCACATAACCGATTAATGATTAACCCATAAAGAACTTCCTTCTGCATACTATCTCTCTCACACACTCACTCTCTTTTTCTAAACTCCGACTATCTCATAAATTCCTTATCATAAATGGCCACTCCTGCGCTCTCTCCTTCTCTGTTTTTTTAATTTTAAAATGGGGAAACGGGTTTTCAAATTATTTTTTTTGAAACAAGACCATTCAAAATTATACTCTTTCATTTGATCAAAACTTTTTATTAATCCAATCTTTTGAAAAGATTTGTTCTTAATCGGATTTCCCTATTGTGCTACAAATTCGTTTTCCCAGATTTTTTTTAACTTAACCCAGCCGCTCTTTGTTGTGAGCTGTTTTTCACTTCTGTTTATTATTTTTTATGTTCACGACAATTAGCTTTTTTAGTTATCATTGATGGATTATTATATACACATAATTTTATTTCGAATTTTGTAACTAATAATATATGCTTTAGTTCTGGTGTTTTAGTCTTTTCCCCAAATATACATATTTTTTTATGTTTAACATTTACCCTTGTTAAAAACAAATATTAAATAAATTTTTATTTTTTCTTTTAATTTCGAGAGAGCTACTACTTTTTAATTGATTTTCCCTAAACCATTAACAATACCTATGTAAAACTTAATGTGCTATTGTCGATGGTTTAAACAGTTTAAACAACTTTCAAACCCTTTAGATTATTTTTTTTATTATTCCTGCATGACACTGCCCAAACATAAATTTAGCAATACATCTGCAAAATATATTTCGAATTGACTTTTTGATTTCAGCTATTTGCATTAACAAGCCAACAAATGTGGCAGATCAGTTTTCTTTTTCAATATATAGCATATCTGAGGTGACGCTCAAATATAAATACTCTTTTTACATTTGCAATCTCCGATCATTGAGCTCGTCTCGAAAGAGAAACAAACAAGAGTTGTAAAATTTAATGATCTACGCCCTAACAGACAAAAAACTTGAAATTCGGGATTCGAACCTGCGCACGGAGCAACAGCGAGAGCCGTTGCCATGGTCTAGCATTCGAAGCCATCAATACAACTTCTAACAGATGCACAAAATCATGTGTACCACAGAAAACAAATCTGTCATTACACGAAAACACATGCATTGGGAAAAGTATAGCTAATAGACAGGGTTGTCGAGCGTGGTTAATGTGGTCATTGTGTCATAGATTCAATTACAACATACCAACGCACGGCCCTTGAAGCCATCACACCTAATATGTCCTCTAACCAAAGACAAAACGCGTCCCATATTGTTTGGCTTTCCTTTTCCATATCCAATCTCCGATCATTGAGCTCGCCTCGAAAGAGAAACAAAGAAAAATTATAAATATGTACTTAATCTTAATAAACAAAAAATGAACAGTTGCAACTGCGTACAACACCAATGAGGAAAATGTTGGAGAATGCTCATTATTGGCTATTAGAGAACATTTGTCCCATTAAACGAAGTTTGAATAGTTTTGCAAGCGCATCTATCTTCGGCGCTCCTTCTCCAACCTCCGATGTTAAATTTCGAGATGTCTTTCACCACTTGATCTTTCCATAGGTATATTGGCCGTCCCGTTTTCATTCATTCTTACAACATATCCAACCTTTGTATTTTGATAAGTTTATTTACGCTAACGACGTCATGCAGTTCGTGGTTCAAATACTGGATAAAAAGTTGGCCCAAAATTTTGAGATTTTTCTTTATTCGTAGGATTTTTGCAATGAAAATGAGCCAAAGAACCAAAACTTAAAAAAAAGATGCTATCTTTAATTTAAATTCTGTGAATTTATTGTTGACCTTTGCAATTTTATAACTTTGTCTTCTTGGTTTGGCTCGAGGTCATCAAACAATTTACAAAAACAGGTAATTTTTAATTTTTCCCAATATTTCGACCACCGCCGGAGATCTTCATCAGGGTTTGAAATTTTGAAAAAACAATAGACTTTTCTTTTACTAGTCTTTAAACGAACTTGTGCGCTGTAGAAGAAAAGTATTGTTTTGTTTAAAAATTTCAAACCCTGATGAAGATCAACGCCGGTGGTCGAAATATTGGAAAAAATTACAAATAAAACACCAACACCTGTTTTTGTAAATTGTTCGATGACCTCGATCCAAACCAAGAAGACAAAGTTTTAAATTTAATTTTCTATTTACTAACGAACATGACCATACGTTTGAAATTTTAATCGCTGATTGATCCTTATTTTACTTCATAGATGAGTGTCCTATTTGTGAGGCTGTTTTGCTTCTTTAACTGCGTTTCACTGTTGTCTTGTCCCACGGACAATTTACAAACTTTCAACGATATTTTGACATTTATTTTAGATTTTTTTCTTTAATTACAAGACGCAAAGTTAAGGATTTTTTTAACCTACCATTTAAAATAAAAAACCCTTAATATAAGGGAAAATATTTTTCACCAAAGGAAATGTTTCCTTAAAATGTTGGAAAATTGATCATCTTTGAATTAAGTTTGCTAATCTTTAGCTCGAATCTTTAAAATTAGGACAAAATTTTATTCAGTATACGACGCCGATACTCTCATCAATGCAAACAGGCTTCTAAACGGTCAATGCAAAAAAGTTTTTTTTCGCCAGATTTAGATAACAACCATGTTTAGTTTAAATCTAAATAAAGCCGAATTAAGTTCTTATTTACAATTTTGTCCTTGTCGTATAGATTTGATTTGCCAAATCTTTCGAAGAATCCTTGTATGTATGTCAGTGATTTGTAAATTTTTCCTTCTGTATTCTGCTTTCCGTCAATTATTTTCCCAAGACCTTGATTTGCTAAATAGTGTATTAATTGTCCAAATGGGGAATTTCCATTATTTTCCTCTCGTTCTCTGGATAAATGTCTGGATCACTTATACTAAATACTCTTCTAATAAAAATCGTGGCCGTGTTCGTTATTACACTTTTGTGGTGTTTGGAATAAAAATTGATCAATCTTCCAGAGGCCGTCTATTATTGATATCAATCTACTTTCAGCTGGTTGCCATGTCTATAAACTACTGAGTCCAAATAAGGTAGTTTGCCATCATATTCCTCTTCCTTCGTAAATTGGATGAATTTGTTGAAGGAGTTCAGAGTCTTGAGTGTATCTGTCACGTCTGATTTATTCACAATCGTGAAAATGTCGTCTACATATTTTGTCAATATCCTTGGTTTCACCATTTTATCAAATGTGTCATTCAGAAGTTCCTCCATTACAATGTCAGCAATAATCGCAAATGTTTCTATGTCTGTCTGTACAGCACAAACTTTAACAGAATGATAGGCTGCTTTCGTAACACAATATAGTACATTGGTGGAACAGGATAGTTAGAACATGAGACCGAATAATAAATAAAACATTTTCAAGACATAAATTTCTCCACACATATATTTGAGCAAGTTTGCATTGAATAATTTGCGAATGTATCGATTTAGATTAGGAATTAGAGTTTGAAATATTTTGCATATTCTTATGAAAACATATTTTTAAAATCAGATTTTTCAATATTACTATATTTATATTTACCTATTATAGAAATGCTTTGATTAAGTACGCTAAATTTGTTTTGCAGATGTATTGCTTAACCCATAAAATAGAATTCTCACCCAAAGAAAAACAATCTTTAAAAATTCTAATAACTATCTTATTTCTAATATTTTATGTTCCATAATCAATTTAGATGGTCCACGCTTGTTGGTGGTATTATTTTTCAAAATTCACAGAGTTCATGGATACGGTAAGTTAGTTAATTAATTTTAATAGATTCCTCTTTGTTTATCAACTATTTGATTTTATATATTTTTCCATCAGATATTCTTCGTTTTGCGCAAAAAACAAAGTCAAATCACCACGCTGCATGTAATTCACCACGGATGTATGCCAATGTCTGTGTGGTTTGGTGTTAAATTTACTCCAGGTGGCCATAGTACCTTCTTTGGTTTGCTCAATACCTTTGTGCATATTGTCATGTACACATACTACATGTTCTCTGCCATGGGTCCACAATACCAGAAATATTTGTGGTGGAAAAAGTATCTCACCACCTTCCAAATGGTATATTGTCTAATAATATTCTCTTGACTCTGAATAGATTTTACAGAAAATTCCATTCTTCTTTGCAGGTTCAATTCATTTTGATAATGGTGCATGCTTTCCAGCTGTTGTTCATCGATTGCAATTATCCCAAAGCCTTTGTGTGGTGGATTGGCATGCATGCCGTTATGTTCTTCTTCTTGTTTAATGAATTCTACAAACAGGCCTACAAGGGTCGCAAATCGGTATGTTTTTTTTTTAAGAATTTGCATTGTGTTAGCTTTGATCATTCATCTTGGTTAAATTGTTCATTCTTCATCTTGGATAAATTATTTTTATTAATATATTTGCATTATTTAATTAAAAAAACTAGATTAGGCTTTCTTTTGTGTAGATAGAATCGACCAATTTAATTAAATAGTTAATGAGTTATTTGTATTTAAAACTAAACATTTGAAATTCTACGGTCGCCAAGTCAAGTCTCGAATTCCATATTTATCATTATTTTCTGTTTAGTCTAACATTTCCATTTGTTGTAACATACAAGCAAAATTAATTAGCTATAGAAAACAGCCTCATAAACTTCATTAGATGCACTTATGAGTGCCAGAATTTCACGCAATTACAAAATACATAGTAAATCTATTTCGTAGCGAGTTAGTTAGTTGTCTGTTCGAGTTCACACGACCAAAATGAATGGACTGTTTCTTTGACCTAAACCTCTTTATTTAATTGGCCAGTGTCCTCTTTACGGTATTGCATCTACTACTATCTGAAAACGTATAAAAGATGCCGAAAAGGTAAAATCCAACAAGCGATTCATTACATTAATCCAAATGAGGTCAACAGCATCTATAACACTATGCCGTTTAATGGCTTAAACTATTACCAATATACTCACATCCATACCGGAAGAATAGAGGAAAGGGAAAACAATAACTACAACCAAGAAAATTGCATCCAACTTAACTTACTTTCAAATAGTAAAGGCTAGAGTCATATTCATACATTGACATTGATTCCGTCTGTCAAAACAACTTTAGTCATGCTACTCATTTCGTTAAATCGGTCAGCTTGCCAACTACATACATGCAAACATAAAACCTGGTTGTCATCATGGCCCTCATCGTTTTACCCAGTCAATTCAAGCCTAGACACACAAAACTATTTTCAAATTCAATGCAGTCCAATTGTTTGCTTTCATTTAAAGGTGTAGACTTCTCCCGTGTTTCACACGGTATGCTAGAAGCAAACATAAAACATTTGTTATGATAAAAAAAAACAAATTTTTTGAATATAGGTTTTTGGGCTTACAGTACAGCGTAGCTTTGTTAACATATTTAACTTTTAGTATTTGCACATATCTCACTCACATCATTGCACAGTAGGTCACAAGTGATAAAAGTAATGAGGACCAAACAATTGTATATGAATGTTGAATATGCGATGGAAATAAAGATATACATTGTTCCAGAAACTCAAAATTGGGGATTTTTAAATGTAGCTAACCACAATAGAGAAAATTCAAGATTTTTATGCCCATATTCACAAAAACTAATGCAGCTTTAAAGAAGGTTCATTTGAAGATTTTCTTTATAGAACTGTCAAATAAATCTTCCTTAAGGCTGCATTAAGTTTTGTGAATACCGATGTTACTCTTTATTTTTTTACACTCATAATTTTAAATATCTACCAAGAAATTCATAGATTTCATCAACCCCTTCTCTTATTCCTTGACTTCATTATGGTAGCTGTCATCATTGACTCTTGCAATAAAACATAGCAAACAAAAAATTACTAAAGAAAAAAAATAGTTGGCTGCTCACCGCACATGGCCAAAGACAGACAGCAATACTTGCAGACGAACACCCATGAGTTTAACGCCAGCAGCAGCAGCAGCAGCACCGGCGCAAAACAAAAAACTATTAACATAAAACATACAAACAACAAACACATTACATAATAATCGTAATGATGATGATATATTTATGCGTTGTTCATTGTTTCTTTTTTTCACTTTTGTGTTGTTGGCTGGCGACTTAGTTCGCGGCAACAGCTGGCCCAAAACAATCATCGATAGAAATATGTTAAAACCGTTTTCTTTGTTAAAACATGAAAAAATAATTGTGTGTTATAGTTTTGTAAAATAAAGTAGTTTATGTAACATTTCAGTTTTCAAATTATAATTCAATAATAATTATTACACTTTGATACAATTGAAACAATGCACGGCACAAAAGTTTCTTTTGCATGTATGAAGGCTACTTGTCCAGGGCTTTAGATAGTTTCATTAAGTCCGAAATGATGATGGATACGGCTCCAGTCTAATTTTTTACAACTTGTACCAGAAGCCAGGCCGCATTCTGCATTCCTCTTTCATAATGTTCTTACATTCATAAACTTGTTTGTTCTAATTTATTCTTTTGTTCTCTATATTTATATTCTCTTGCAAATGCAAATTTTGCCCATGAACATTCCACTAAGGAAAATCGGCAAACTTCTCACATACTCTCAATGAGTGCAGTCCGATTCAAGTTTAAGATCAATGATAAGGGGTCTTCTTTTTATAGCCGAGTCCGAACGGCGTGCCGCAGTGCGACACCTTTTTCGAGAGAAGTTTTACATCACATAGTACATGACAAATGTTGCCAACATTAGGAGGGGAAAACCACCGCTAAAATTTTTTCTGATGGTCTCGCCAGGATTCGAACCCAGGCGTTCAGCGTCATAGGCGGACATAGTAACCTCTGCGCTACGATAGCCTGCATTATATTCTCTTGTATTGATGGTAATTCCAGAGATATTAGAATATGAAGAAAGAAGTCGTACAAAAAGTGGTGAAAAATATAAAGTGTTACATTTGGTACTTTACGATTGTGCCTGTAACTCTGAAATTTGGTGTACAACTACTAACAGTAAAACATACAGTAAGGGGTAGATTATGGATACTATTTATACAAAGCGCAGAAAAAAGGTTTCCTTTGCATATTTGAAGGCAACTTGTTCAGGGCTTTTAATAGTTCCATAAAGTCCGAAATGCTGATGGATCCGACTCCGGTCTAATTTTTTTATCTTGTACATACCAGGGTGGATTGCACACTGACTAAGCTGCTTTTTGATAGAAAGTACTGTACCACTATTCCTGAACTACAATATCCCTGGGGTGTACTCTGAAGAACTAGAACTGGTCGATAGCTTAGATACAATGTCATAATGATTACTACTAAATTTCCCATGAACATTCCATCAAGGAACAAGGGATACTTCTCTTATATCAATGAGTATAGTCCGATTAAAGTTTAAGCTCAATAATTAGGGGCCTCTTTTTTTATGCCGCGTCCGAACGGCGTGCCGTATAGCGACATCACTTGGTAGAGAAGTTTTAACACGGCAGGATACCTCACAAATGGTTTAAATTTGTGAAATAATACTGCAAAGAAGCTACTTGATCCAACCATTGGTATACATATCGAAATGTGACCGAGCCAGCTCGCATTTTTTGTTTTTGGTCTACTAAGGTGCACATGACTGACATGGCCTTTTGTAGAAAGTATATATTCAGTGGTGATTATAAACTATTTTTTTCTATTTTTATACCCACCACCGAAAGATGGGGGTATATTAATTTTGCCATTCCGTTTGCAACACATTGAAATATCCATTTCCGACCATATAAAGTATATATATTCTTGATCAGCGTAAAAATCTAAGACGATCTAGCCCTGTCCGTCTGTCTGTTGAAATCATGCTACAGTCTGTAAGAATATAGATATTAAGCTGAAACATTGCACAGATTCTTTTTTTGTCCACAGCAGGTTAAGTTCGAAGATGGGCTATATCGGATTATATCTTGTTATAGCCCCCATATAGACCCATTCGCCGATTTAGGGTCTTAGGCCCATAAAAGCCACATTTATTATCCGATTTTGCTGAAATTTGGGACAGTGAGTTGTGTTAGGCCAGTCAATATTCTTTTTCAATTTGGCTCCGATCGGTCTAGATTTGGATATAGCTGCCATATAGACCGATCGCTCGATTTAAGGTTTTGGGCCCATAAAAGGCGCATTTATTGTCCGATGTCGCCAAAATTTGGGACAATGAGTTAAGTTAAGACCCTCAATATACTTCTGCAATATGACACAGATCGGTTCAGATTTGGATATAGCTGTCATATAGACCGACCACTCGATATAAAGTTTTGGGCCCATAAAAGGCGCATTTAATGTCCGTTTCCGCCGAAATTTGGGATCGTGAGTTGCGTTAGGCTCCTTGATACATGTCTGCAATTTGGCTCAAATCGGTCCAGCTGCCATATAGACCGATCTCTCGGTTTAAGGTTTTGGGCCCAAAAAGGGCGCATTTATAGTCCGATGTCGCCGAAATTTAGGACATTGATTTAAGTTAGGCCCCTCGATATCTTTCTGCAATGTGGCACAGATCGGTCCAGATTTGGATATAGCTGCTATATAGACCGATCTCTCAATTGAAAGCCTTCATAAAGTCTTCCCCATAAAAGGCACATTTATAATCCGATTTCGCTCAAGTTTGACACATGACTTATGTTAGGCTTTTGTACATCCGTGTCGTATATGGTTCAGATCGGTCTATATTTGGATATGGCTATCAAAAACACCAATATTTTGTTCTACTAAATTGAACAATGTGAATTGTACTTATATATGTTTTTCGTTAGAATTCTGCAAAATCTAAGAAAAACAATAACCGCAATTTAAAAACGAATAAGACAAAGAGTTGGCTCAATAGGGCCTTGGGGATAGGTCAATTGGTCCAAATGAATGTAAGAGTAGATTGAGATAAAATATTGATAACTTTTTTAACGAAATTTCACTTCCCTCTGGTGACAGATTTATTGGGTAGTCATTTATTTTACGGCTAGGCAATGCGCTATACCAAAAGGGACATATTTTGTCTATTAGATTGTGCCAAATACACATGAATGATCGTCACCAAGTCCAGATCTAGAAATTCCATGGGCATAACTCAAGCAAAAACGCTGTACTTTCTGGAAGAGGGCTTACTAAGACTCTGTAGCGGAGATTAAATCTTTATGATAAAATATCTCTATTGGTTTCATTAAAAACTATGATAAAATCCACTCTAAACGGCGGTGTATGCTGCAATACGCACACATTGAACGGTTACTCTTTGGCAATCAAATATTGCTTAGTAACAGGTTTTTGGTTATTGTGTGTGTTGCAGATGTGAGATGTTCTTTTTGAAAACCTCTTATTAAATTTAACGGCCAACGAAAGACTTAAAATCTTTGTATGACTATACAATATATTTTTACAGAATATATTTTCATTAAAACTTTATTTTTGCTAAATATTCTAAGGAAATAACATTTGTTGGATTTTATTGTCGAAATAATTTTTTAACGAGCTGACTTACTTGGAGACCCCTATTTATTTTAAATATCCCTATAAATTTATATCCCGAGAGATATTTTATTAGTTGCAGGTGTTATGGGTTGAAGCAAGGCGTATTTAATAAGGTGGCCGCATCAGCGAATTGCTAAAACAAAGCATCTTTTTTGGGAACTATGTCAAAATTTGTAGGAGTTTAAATATTTTCGAGTGTCAAGCAAAAAAAAAACAAATTTAAAAATGTAAAAAACTCCCAATAACTCCAAAGGCTAACCCACAAATCCATCAAGAAGGCATGGTTTTCACAAGGTTATTATAGCGGTAGATAGCTACCAAGTGAAGCTGATGTTGAATGCTGCAGAATAATTAGCGTACTACTAGCAACGGGCTCAAAATGGAAGATTTTAACCCGAGGGATTTTCTATGACTTTTTGAACCTCTTGAATATTTGTGGGATTTTCACGTCATTTGAAGAGGTCTGTTAAAGTTAGTTGAGCACGAGTATGACGTTGTCATTATGGTATGTGCCCGAGTGGCAAGATTGGCTAATGGTCTTAATGTATACCCAGAAAGATAAAGTTTGTGCTATTCACCAATACGAGGAAATTTTGTGTGTTCAGGGGATTTATCCCAGATGGGGTGAAGCTCCGCACTCATTGCAATCTCAGGACTTTGACATCACGCCGGACACATGACGGATTTACATTTGATTTGTGGAGTTGAGGCTGAGTTATTGACGATTGAGCACCTATTGTGGCATTGCCCAGAAATTTGGGGGGTAGGTGCAGGATTATGGCTAAACGAACACCTTTTATATGTCTAAATTTTCACGTAGTCCTTTAGCCATTCTGTTCAACTACAGTTTTAAATGACAGATTAGAGGGAACTCTCCCACCCGCCTGGCCGCCGTTTTGTCATGCATGTTGGCTTCTTCATTCTAAAGTCTGCGATTGTACTGATGTATATTTTATGTATATGGGTTCTTCTGCATTATTTCAATCTTTTTTGGAACGACACAATGGACTTACGTTTCCTGAGTGAAGCTTACATCGACTAAGGTTGTTAGACGCTTGCCATCGTATAATCTAAGTTTAAGAATCATAACAGCAGTAAACAACACAAAAATCAATTTAAAAAATATTTATTTTAAAGTTGAAGTTGACATATCAAATTCTCTCAGCTGGGTTGATGCGGCCACCTGATAAATACGCCTTGGGTTGAAGTATAAAATGATAAAATATGCAAATAAAATGTCAACTTAATTCATAATTTTGTTAATACAAATGGTATATTCTTTTTTTTTGAAATTATAAATCAAAATAATGCAAATATGTTTTATGTCCTTTGTTATTGGTAACATTATCAGAATATCTCATTTAACAAACGCAGCTTAATTATAATGTTTTTGCCTATATATAACCACAACATTAATAAATAATTGCCTTCATTAATTGTTAAACCATAACATTCTACTTTTATGTGTGCGTCCTCCTCGAACCTCCATTTGTGCAATACAAAATGTGTCCGCTGCTGCAACTGGCCGACAACCATCTTAAAATTTCCAAAAACGAAATTCCACTCAACAAACCTCCTCCTTCTTCATCCAAAACAAAAATGACAAAACTGCACAAAACCGCTCGTCACTTTGTTGTCATCATGAACGTAAAATATGTTACATCTACGATATGTATTTGTTAATTTTGCATGATTTACAAAAACATTCGCCAACAAAAAAATTCCAAAAAAAACATAAAAATTTAAACCCTAACAAAATAATAATAAATAACATGTTTTTTTTAATATAACATAGCAATACAAGAACTTATTAATGTTCTTCTTGCAGCGTGCCGAAAAACATGGCATAGAGGAAACAGTACTGGCTAATGGTCATGCCAATGGCGATTGCCATCAGCAGGAGGTATCAAAGAAACTATTGAACGGCCATGCCAATGGCAAAATCAATGGCCTGACAAACGGCAGTCTGGCAAATGGCAGTGCGAAGACCTCGAATGGTTACAGCAGCAGTGGGTTGAAGAACGGAGCCGCCGTGCTGGCCAACGGCCACTCAACAACGGAGTTGACGCAGCGAAAGGTGAAATAATACAAGACCAAAAATGGCAAACGCAAAATGCTACGAAGGAAGTTGGACATTTAATTGTGAGATAGAAATACAAAATGCGCGGAGAGCGCACGTGAGGAAATCAATTGGAACTTAATTGCAATAATTCTAATACTAAACACACAAACAACAAGAACAAAAACCGATAAACTATTGTTTTGTAGCCTAGATATCGGGAGGAACCAGTTTGGGGGAGCAACCTCTTGGGCGCCATAGGTCATACGTGCGTGTATGCCCTAGTCATTGTCCAAGACGTCTAAACCTGAGTCCCCCCAAACGCGATCTCCTCCTTTAGCTGAATAGTAAACCAAGTTGTATTGAGATAAACAAAAACAAAAAGAAAAACAAAAACAAAGCGTAAAAGCGAAAACAAAAAATATTTCTATACAATTTACAAACATTTTGTGATGTATTTTTCTTTTTATAAATAATATTTTTTGTGTAAATTTTCCAAATAGTTCCGTAATATTTAACAAACATCTACACACAAACACACACCTACAAAAGGGGAAACAAGCTAAAAAGAAACCAGAGAAATTAAGAACATGGATATTTAACTATTCCTTGGTTACGGTTAATTGCTCTACTCTGATTTTCATTTTCTACTTTGGTCTTAAGTTCAACTTTTTATACAATGTTATACCATATACAAAAGAAAACATCCATACCGTGTACTATGTTTAACCCATTTTGTTACAACATTTCGTTCGATCGTTCATTCAAAAGCAAAAGAGACACAAAACAAAAACCGAGACCCACACAAATCTTTATAAAAATTTTGTAGCTTTTTAAAAAGTAAAACAAAACAAAAAAAAAAACAAATATTCGCTTTAGTTGTACAAAACAAAATCGAAGTTGAAGAGAAGCAGAAGTGAGTTTATATAGTTTAAAGTATAAATTAAATTAAATTAAAAAAAAAAAAAAAACAAAAAACAAACAAATGTATAAACTATTTAAAATACAAAATAAAGAAAAATACATAATATTTAAAGTAATAATAATAATATAAATAAACTATATTTAAAACAGAAAACCATTAAATTAATTGTGAGGTTATGTTATTATGTAGGAAATAAATAAAGAAAAAATATTTTTTTTAAAATAATTTTGTATAAATCAACTATGTTATGTTTAACAATTAAATCGAGTCATGCTTAAGCAAAAATAAAATAAAAAAACTGAAAACATACAAAAAACTTAATTTGAACATTTGTACTTTTGAAGCTAAATCAAACTTCTCATAGTGGCAGCCGCACTAAAGGGTAAGGTCATAATTGACCATAGAACTCTTGAAACAAAAGAATTTGCGGCATGTCAGGGAAAAAAAGAAGTACAAGGCTTAAGAGTCGGCTCTCCCTCTTTTGGATACTAAAAACAAAAATGAAAAATACATTGTAAAATTTATTTTTAAAAGTAAATGGAAACGAAAATTTCAAAATAAATCAAATACAAAACAAAATTACCATTGCTTTATTTATTTATTTATTTAAGACAAACAATTAGATAACCACAATAAAGAAATTGAATTATTCCCCCATGTAGCAGCAATAAGAGTGGTAATGCACATTTGCCCATGAACACTCCCTTAAGGAACTGGGGCACAATTCTCACATATCTCTAAGTGCTGTCCGATTCAAATTTTAAGCTCAATGGTAAGGGGCCTGCTTTTTATAGCCGAGTCCAAACGGCAGTGCGACACCCTATTTGGGAAGAAGTTTTAACATGGCATTGTATCTCACAGATGTCGCCAGTATCAAGATTTTCTCTGATGTTCTCGCCAGGATTCGAACCCAGACCTTCAGCGTCTTAAGCGAACATGTTACCGCTGCGGTATGGTGGCCTGGCAAATTTATTTAGATCAATTAATCTAACGTTCCGGGCTTATAATATCCACTTTTTTGTAGGATCGCTGTGAAATTTTATACCAATTTTTATTCACAAAAATCTTTACGGATAATCAAGGAAAAACTCAGTGAACAACTGGAAAATGGATTTTTATTAAAAATGATCAAGATAATAGGGCTACGTGTCCATTTCACATCGACACTATTAAGTGTAATTTTTTTTCAAGTAACCAACACGCAGGGGATGTTCCCTATATATGCAGTGCAGTTAAGGGTTGGAGGGGGGAAAGAGGGCGTAGTGTTTATTGATATTCGACTTTAATTTCTGAACGTCAATGTCGGTGGGAAAGACATTAGCCTGAAGTCGATCCCACATACGAATGGTTCGGGCGAAAAATTAATTCTCTCTGTAATGCAAAGTTCGATCGACTGGCCCATCAATTTCAAACGGGTTTTAGCTCCTGGCAAGTCTTGTATTCCTGGAACACACACCATGGAAATAACGATAGAGCAATACAACGCTACCCACATTCCAACGATGTTCAAGAGAAGCAATAGAGTTGGATACCCTACTGTCCCCAATCAACACGGAGAGCGACTCCGGAGAGTGATAAGCATGATTCAAATCGGTTCATAATCTGGTATAGCTCTCATATAAACCAATCTTGGATCTTGACTTCTTGAGCCAATAGAGCGCGCAATTCTCATCCGATTAGGCTGAACTTTTGCATTAGGTGTTTTGTTATGACGATCAATAGTTTGATACAGCTCCCATATAAACCGATTTCCCGATTTTGCTGCTTGAGCCCCTACAAGGCGCAATTCTTATCCGAATGAACTGAAATATTACACAATGACTTCTACAATGTTCAGCATTCATTTATAGTCCGAATCGGCCTATATCATGATATAGCTCCAATAGCATAACAGTTCTTATTCAATATTTTTTGTTTGCCTAAAAAAAGAGATACCGCGTATAGAACTCGACAAATGCTATCCATGGTGGAGGGTATATAAGATTCGGCCCGGCCGAATTTAGCACGCTCTTACTTATTCTACATCATATGTCTTTGATATCAAACCAACGGACATATTTATGCACTACACCACCACTGTGGTACAGGGTATTATAGATTTGTGCATTTGTTTGCAACGCTAAGAAGAAGAAGAGCTAGACCCATCGATAAGTATACGGATCGGCTTAGAC
This sequence comes from Stomoxys calcitrans, assembly GCF_963082655.1. Taxonomy (NCBI): domain Eukaryota; kingdom Metazoa; phylum Arthropoda; class Insecta; order Diptera; family Muscidae; genus Stomoxys; species Stomoxys calcitrans. The sequence goes on from NC_081553.1 coordinate 9,278,990, forward strand.
CGTCCGTCCGTCTGTCTATGTATTCTTGTAATCAACGTACAGGTCGCATTTGTTGTCCGATTTTCGCAAAATTTTGCATAAGTCTCTTTTTTGATCCATGGACGAACGCTATTAATTTTTGAAAAAATCGGTCCAGATTTAGATATAGCTCCCATATATAACTTTCATCCGAGATGCCCTTTTAAAACTGTAAAAACCACAATTTTGGTCCGGTTTTTACAAAATTTGGCTCAGAGTGCTTTTTTGACGTCCCAACATGTGTGCAAAATTTCATTGAGATCGGTCTAGATTTAGATATAGCTCCCATGTATATCTTTCATCCGATATGCCCTTTTAAAGCTGTAGGAGCCACAATTGTGTTCCGATCTTTTTTTTCCATGATATATTTCATGTGGCGTCTTAATACGTGTGCAAAATTTCATCTAAATCGGTTCAGATTTAGATATAACTCTCATATATAACTTTCATTCGATTTAACCTATTAAGGCTATAGAAGGCACAATTTTGGTCCGATCAAATTATCAAATTTGGTACGAAATGCTTTTTTGGGCGTCCTGGTATGTGTGCAAAATTTCATGAGAATCGGATCAGATTTATACATAGCTTCCATATGTATCTTTAATCCGATATGGTATTTTTTGGCTGCAGAAGGCACAATTTTGACCTTCTACAGCCATAAAAGACAATATTATGGCTGTAGAAACCACAATTTTGGTCCGATCTTTACCATATTTGGCACGAAGTGCTTTTTAGACGTCCTGGTATGTGTGCAAAATTTCATCAGAATCGGATCAGATTTATATATAGAGCTTCCATATATATCTTCCATCCGATATTCCCTTTTAAAGCTGTAGTAGCCGCAATTTTGGTCCCATCCTTACAAAATTTTGCAGATGTTTTATTTGACGACAAAAAATATCATCAACATCGAATCAGATTTAGATAAAACTCGCATATATATATTTTATGCGTTTCGACTTTTAAGGCTGTAGAAGCCACAACTTTGGTACAATTGTAAGTAAATCGTAGAAGGTTCTATTCGATATTGCAAAAGGTATGCAAAATTAAAGTCTGACTAAATTTGGATATAAGTGATATATATATAAAAAGTATTACATAGACTCGGTGGTGTAGGGTATTATATAGTCGGCTCCGCCCGACTTTTGGCCTTCCTTACTACTTATCTTTAATTGGCTGTGACTCAATATTTGTTCCACTAGCCGAATGTAGAATAGCGTTCTAAGCGCATCGATCTTCTGCACTCAATCCAAAATCTCTGACACCAAGTTTCGAGGTGTCTCCCATAACTTGATCTTTCCATCGGGCTTTTGGTCTTCCCGGTTTGCGTGTACCACAGTGTTTGCCTTCAAAAACTTCTTTGCTGGAGCTTCTTCATCCATTCGGACAACATGACCTAGCCAACGCAGCCGTTGTATTTTGATGCGTGTAACTATGCTATCGTCGTCATACAGCTCATACGGCTCGTGGTTCATACGTCGCCTATATTCTCCACTAACGCAAACTGGTCCATATATTTTACGAAGAATCTTTCTCTCAAATACTTCAAGCACTGCCTCTGCTGCTTTCACAAGTACCCATGCTTCAGAACCATATAACAGACACTGATGTCTTGTATAGTGTAATCTTCGTCTGTCGAGAGGTGGCTGCTTACTGCTTACTTAGTCCAAAGTAGCATCTGTTTGCCAGTATTATTCTTCGCTTAATCTCAAAACTGGTGTCATTCGTTTCGGTTACGGCGGTGCCGAGGTAGATAAAGTTACTGACTGTCTCAAAGTTGTGGTTCCCAACTTTCTCCATTTTCTTTATCTGCTCGGGTGGTGAATGAATAATAGAGGTAAGCACGGTTAATAGGGGAGCATTATTGAAGCATGGATAATAGAGGTAAACCACGGTTAATAGTGGTCCAAAACCAAAAGCACAGCATGACGGTTAACAGGAGTAAAAGGTTAATATAGGCCCAGATAATCGAGATTTAAATCAGTGTATTGAATGTTCTGCTAATACTTATATTGTTAAGAAGTGTGCAATACAATACAAAACTGTGAACTACAACAACACATTTGCGTGTGGGCAACCCAACTTCAGTAGAGGTGCAATCCGTAATCAACACATTCTGAAGACCTTGAATACCAGGCCTTTTTCTTTCATAAATATATCTTTATTCGCTCAAAATGCGTAATCGTGCTTTTAGTATACTTTTCCTTAGGTAAGGGTACTTTTAGTACCCTTTTCTTTGCCCTTAGTATACTTTTCTTTAGGTAAGGGTACCTTTAGTACCCTTTTCCTTGGGTTAGGTTAGAACATTTTTTTTTTTGAAATCAAATACCGATTGTACTTTAAACAAATTTATAAAATGCATGTGCAAATTCAAAAACTACATAAAATAAAATAATTTTTTTTAAAATAAAATAATAATCTAGCGAAGTATGACTCCCAAAACATAATAAAATAGAATATTACTATACTTACCTTTCAATGCTATTGTAATGATATGTGTCATAATAAGTAAAAGGAGTGTATAAAGTAAAACAATACCAAAACTGAGCGTTAAGGAAATTGAAAATAGTTTTTTTCAAAACCAATCAAAAAAAATAAATAAATTTAAAAAATTGAAGTATTGTAGTTGGAGACTTTTTAATGTTGTCTTAATAAAGTAAGTAACAATAAAATGTATACAATTGAGTCTACCTTTCAACACCTGTTGGGGGCAATGTAGAATTCACCACCTCGAAATTTGATCCGCCCTATAATGTATATGCTATTGACTTCCTAAGTTGATCCCTGTAGTGTGTGCCAAAATTACAAGGAGTGTTGGATTGTGCTCGAATATGACTGCAAGTTTCCTTTGGATATAAGTTGTAAGTGTTTGCAAACGATGATTATAAAGGGTGATTTTTTAGCTATTGTAATTTTGGCAACATTGGTTTAAACAGCTCACGCACGCTTCGTGTATTGTTTCACTGTCAAACATGTTCAGTTTGATCTATAATTTAACTATGAATCGTCAAACGAACAACGCTTGCAAATTAACAAATTTTATTATCAAAATGCGTGCTCTGTTAAAAAAGTTCTTTGCGCGCTTCTTCCATTTTACGACGAAGCTCATTTTTGGCTCAATGGGTACGTAAATAAGCAGAATTGTCGGTTGCGGAGTGAAGGTCAGCCATAAGCATCGCAAGAGCTACCAATGCATTCAGAAAAAGTCACAGTTTGGAGTGGTTTATGGGCTGGAGGCATCATTGGACCGTACATCTTCAAAGATGAATCGAATACGAATGGCAACGTAACTGGGAATGGTGAGCGCTATTGTGAGAGCTTGACTTGCATGACATGTGGTTTCAACAAGACAGTGCCACATGCAACACAGCACGCGTAACAATGGACTTATTGAGAGGCGAGTTCGATGAACATTTTATTTCACGTTCAGTACCGGTAATTGGCTGCCTAGATCGTGATATTTAAAGCATTTAGACTATTTTTTGTGGGGCTATGTTAGGTAAGTTTTAAGTGGCAGTCTGCCATCTGACTCATTTAGACGTTTTCGTCCATTATGATACCACAGGAACAGAAGACGGAAGATGCCTTCTTGTTCCTACCGTTGAACCATCCAGATCGCTTTAAAAATCCCAATAACTTGCGAATGTTTATATCCGCTAAATCACACAGGTTTTCAAAGAAATGAGAACCTAAAGTGGAACTCCTTCTAACTACTAGTGCGGGACACACAAACAGAAGGTATTCTATAGCCTCTTCTTCCTCGATGTCCCTACAGCTTCTTCAAAAGCCGTTGCTGGCAACCTTCAGTCTGTCTGCATGTTTTCCGATTAGACAGTGACCTGTCATGACGGACACAATGACTGAGACGTCTGTTCTAGTCAATGACAGTAAAGCAGTAGACCTCTTCATGTCTAGATGAGGCCACATAGCCCCCTCTTTGTGACCATTCGTTGCCCTTCGAGCCTGGTCCTGAAAACTTAGCTTACATGTCGCTAGAGGCAAAGTAGTTTTTTTTGGAATTTTATGTGTTTTTAGTTTTTTGTAAATCTTTCCTATAGCTCTTGAAAAATCACCCCCTTAGTTCAGATGTGGATTTACTATTACTAAATTTCCCATCAACATTCCTTTAAGGAACAGGGGATACATCTCTCAGATCAATGAGTACAGTTTAAGCTCAATGATAAGGGGCCTCCTTTTTTATGCCGAGTCCGAACGGCGTGCAGCATAGCGACACCATTTGGTAGAAAAATTTCAACATGGCAGAATACCTCACAAATATAGCCAGCATTAGTAAGGGGATGACAACCGCTGAAAATTTTTCTGATGTTTACGCCTTCATTTGAACCCAGGCGCTCGGTGTAATAGGCGCACATACTCCATGACACGCGACATAGGCCTCCGCAGTGGATATTGCTTGAATATAAACCAATCATACAATTTAACTTATTTAGCAATAGACAACAAAATAATAACATTAGCTTAATTTTGGTAAGCAAAGTACATTATTTCCTTCAACTCACAGTGTTGCTAAATCGAAAAATCTTGGAAATAATTCTGGAACTTTTGAACAAATAGAGATATAAACATGAAACTTAACATATTAAATGTTGAGGTGTTTTCCAATAAGTATATTTGGGGAACCCAGTAGGTCCAGAGGCTGATCCATGGGTCACCTCGAGCATGTCAAATTTTGAATTGCTTGCCAAACAGTCATTTGTGGACCGATTGACTCAAAAAATGCTGAAATGTCTAGTACATCTTTAACAGATTATGAGTAGAGATGGGTTTACACCGGGTAAATATCCAATGCTTGGGTATTTATTGGTTAAATACCCAATAAATACCTTTTATGGGTATTTAAAATTTTGCAGATATCTTGGGTTTTATACCCAATTTTTATATTTTTCAAAAAATGTTTGATGATATTCTTTGTATGTTAACCTGACTATTTGATCTCATAAAATAGGATTTTAGTTATATATAGCCGTTATATAGACCGATCTCCAGACTTAAAGTCTTGAGGCAATAAATTGGTCATTTTTCATCCGATTTCGATTAAATTTGACACAGTGAGTTCTGGTAGACTCCTATTCATTAGACCGACCACCCGATCTCCCGATATGGGGTATTAAGACCATAAAAGATCCATTTATTACCCGAATTCTATAAAATTTGGCACAGTGTGGTACAGATCGGACCATATTTGGATATCATATATGCCGATCTCCCGATGTTGTGTAACAAGAACAACCGCACTATCTACCCATATCGAAGATCTCATTCAACGTTAAGGCAGTTAAACTATATGCCTGAAATTATGCTTTTAATACAAAATAACGGCAATGGTAGTGCGGTTTTACCTCAATTGACATTAATTAAATTGCCGGTAGGGCAGTGACACTTTGATGACTGAAATTATGCTTTGAATTTTAAATTAACAAAAATCGGCAATGCTGACTCTGATTTCACCCCTATTAAAATCGGTAATACAGTTAATTCGCTCGTCGACCATCAAATGCCTGAAATTATGCTATGATATTAAATTTACAAAATCTCACCTCACTCGATTAAAGTTGGCAACATAGCTAAAGATATATATATTTGGCCATTCACAATGTGAATTCGCTCGTCGACAATGAAATGCCTGAAATTATGCTATGGATATTAAATTTACAAAATCTCACCTCCCTCGATTATAGTTGGCAACATAGATAAATAATATATAGATAAAGATATGTATACTTGGCCATTCACAATGGTCCTAGTGGAAGCGTCATTCAACGGGATTTGATATCACATCATGATGCGTTATCACATCCTAATGGGTCATATTGGTTCAAATTTAGTATAAACCACTTCCCGCATTTGATTTCTTCAGAAATTTGATATCGATCAGATTTGCTTGAAATTTTGTATGTGTTGCTTTTTTATGACTTCAAACAGCTGTGTATTACAATCGGTCAAGGCGTATTTAATAAGGTGGCCGCATCAGCACAGCTGATGGAACTTGATATGTCAATTAATTTTTGAATTCGCCTTATAAAAATATAAACTTTAAAATAAATATTTTGTAAATTGATTTCTGTTTTCGCTGCTGTTAATTTTCTTAAGCTTTGGTTATATAATGGAAGGCGTCTTACAACCTCAATCGCTATTAGCTTCAATGACGGAACTTAGGTTTATTGTGTCGCCCCCGAAATAGATTCGAAAAGCGCTGAAGAAGAAATTTAGCGCGTACAGACATAAGAAGGAAGAAGATAAAAAACCATTTTGCATGACAATAATGGGGGTCTGGCGAACTGAAGAAGTTCCCTCCAGTCAGCCATTTCAAACTCCTATTGTAGTCAAGAAAGGCGAAAGGACCATGTGCCTAATAATAATTTGGACAGGAAAAAGGTCTCCGTTTTGCCATAACCCTGCACCTACCCCCGGAATTTCAAGCAGTGTCACAATAGCTACTTTACCGTCTATAATGTGCAAGTCCGCCATGTGTGCAGCGCGGTGACAAAGTCTTGACATTGTAATGGGTTGTCAGGACCAATTTCAGTAGTGAGAGCTATAGTTCCACCTCATCTAGATGAGGTCCCCTGAACACACCAAGTTACCTCTTATTTTTCGGGGGTTTACGTCAAGCCCATTGGTCTCCCATGGCAGCATACTATATGCACTCCGAACGGCCACACACCAAGATGAAAACGCCATCGTCGTAGCCAACAAACTTTAACCCCTAAAAAGTGATATAAAAACCGTCCTTGTGGTGGTTGAGCTCTAGTCTATTTAAGCCCTTTGCTAGCGGAACTCTAATTATCCTGTCCATCAACATCGTAGGAACTCAATTCGGAAGGAATTCCCATGCCCACCAGATAGTCATGCGTTTGACACATTTGATGTGTGGTCCCAGGTTTTAATCGAGACATACGTCGACGAAAGCACTTTCGGTAGGTCAGTTGGGATTGTAAATCATAACTGGAGATGAAAAATGGATTGTTTACAACAACGTTAGTCGAAAACGATCATGGTCCAAGCATGGTGAACCAGCTCAAACCACTTCAAAGACTGATATCCACCAAAAGAAGGTTATGCTGTCTGTTTGGTGGGATTGGAAGGGTGTGGTATATTTTGAGCTGCTTCCAAGGAACCAAACGATTAATTCGAATGTTTACTGTCAACAATTGGACAAATTGAATACAGCCATCAAGAGGAAACGACCAGAATTGGTCAATCGGTGACCTTGCACCATCAGACTACCATTTATTTCGATCTTTGCAGAACTCCTTAAATGGTAAAACTTTCGGCAATGATGAGGCTATAAAATCGCACTTGGTTCAGTTTTTTGCAGATAAATGAGTTCTATGAGTTCTATGAGCGTGGAATACTAAATTTGCCAGGAAGATGGCAAAAGGTTATCGAACAAAATGGCAATTATACATTTGATTAAAGTTCATTATAAGTTTTATTAGAAATGCATTTACTTTCTTTTAAAAAATCCTCAATTACTTTTTAGGCAACCCAATATAAACGAAATCAAAACAAAAGGAAGTTTATTAACGTCCTGCCTTCTTTTGTTATGGTGATACTGCCATTTTGGTGGTTTTGTGGGTAAAGCCTCTGGAGCTGTTAGGAATTTCGAAAATTTTTAAATTTGTTTTTTTAGCTTGACACTCAAAAATCAATAAACTGCTTTCTTCTTGTTCTGATTAGTCGAAGCAAATTTGGCGAAAATTTTAAAAGTCACAACGAATCGAATTTTCTTCGACCTGTTTACAAATTTTGACATATCAAGTTCCCAAAAAGATACTTTGTTGTTGCTATTCATCGATGCGGCCATCTTATAAGTACGCCTTGCAATCGGTTTATTACCAACCGATTTGACTGAAATTTTGCCCAAAGCATTAGCTCTTAACATCTGTGCAAAGTAGGATGGGAATCGGTGCATATAACCGCCATATAAACCGATCTCTGATTTTGACTTCTTCGGACCTTAGGGTCCGGGATTTGACGTTCTGGGGCCCTGTTAGCTAAAATTTTTTTACAATATGGCTGAAATTTTATACGCAAAGTAAATTTTTACCCTTCAACATCCACACCAAATCCCGCCCACATGGGTTCACAAATAGATATACAATCCATTTAAACCGGCCCCGGATTCGATTTCTCTAGCGCCTCGAAGCCACAATTGTCATTCCATTTGGCTGAAATTTTACATGCTGTTTTCTTACGATTTTCAATAACCGTGTCAAGTACGGCCCATAACTTGCTCCCACATAAACTGATCTCCCGATTAATCGTTGTTCTCCAATGAACAATAAAACAAATTATTATATAGTAGTCATTATTTTCAGTGCAGTTCAATGACATACGTATTATTGTATATATTTAACCCACTTTCGTATGAATACAACAAATTGTTTAATGCTAAAATTATAGGAATATCTCACTCGTTGTATGTTTCAAAAGATTATTACATAGGAAATTAAAACAAGCTAAAATAAAACAATCTTATACAAACTAATAATTTACATATTTAGAAAACATAAACTATTGCTTTTCAATTTGGAAAAATATACTTCACGGACATTGCAGTATAACTTCCTGTTTTTTGCTAAAACCGAAAAATATCTTACTAAAAGTATTCAATTTAAAACCGAACCTAAATAGCTAAAGGCATCCATTAGCCATGACACGAAGTGGAGGAATTTTGAATAGATTGCCACGAAAATGAGCTTACAGACTAAATTTATTTATACGTATTATGTTATGAGTTCTGTGGAATCAGATGATGACTTAAGAAACTAAAAATCTAATACAAAAATATCAATGCGTAATGAAGCGTGTGTGTGTTTGTAAGTGATATATAGATATATGCATATGCAGGTTCAATTCATTGAGCGTGGCCTCTTCAAATAGAATTCAATCATATTATCAATATCAATTATAGTCTTTTTGGATTTGTTAATATTCGAATCTAATACACGTAAATTGCTTGTGTAATCTGGTAATTTGTTAAGGGTCTGCGCCATTTCACGAGCCAACTTTTTGGCTCTTTGCGCCAAGGACACTGGATTACGCTTTACGCCTTTCCTGATGAACATGTTTTGTAGTTTATGATCGTGCAGTTCACCAAAGTCCAACACATCCCATTCGCCAGTGCACATATTCCAACAAAATAGCACCCGGCATTCATATTGGCGACGATGGAAGGCACAGCTCAACTTGCGTGAACAATTCAAGCAGGATGCAACTTCTTCGCGGGCAGAAAAATGTGCCATCAGTAGACAAAATATAGTTTGTGTTATAGGACAAACCTAATTCAAATGAAAACAACAAATAGTAATGGTTTCTTGTTCTGCATATGAATTTATGGTTGTTAAGAACTTACATTTATTAGCTCGTAGGCCCAGTCGTAAAAGAAATCGTAAGTTTTCTGGTTTTTTTGGCACAATGTGCTAATGACATAATACGTAAATGTTTCCATATCAAATGAATGCTGTTCGATAACGACACTGGTACAACGTAGTTGCTGAAACGAGGCCTTTGAAATCATTTGCATCTCAGAGTAGCAGGAACCATGCACCTCTACCGGCAAGAGTGTATGGTAGCCTGGAGAAATGCAGTCATCTGCAAAAACAAAAAGTCAATAATTAAAGCTTTATTCTAAAGAAAGAAGATGAAAAAATAAATTATCCGCGGCAAAAGTTAAGAAATATAGCCCTATCTTTCAAATAAAGTCACTATAGCCACTAGCACATCCGAGGGAGGTGGCAGTTCACTGAAGCGGCGATTCGTATACTCTCTGAACTCAGCCCAATCGGCCTTCTTCTGATCGACAAACATCCGGCGCTCAGAGGTTATGAAGTCGGGTGGTCGGCCGATGGTGAGAATTATAGGTGGTCTGACCCCAAAGAGATGACGTCTTGCCAGGATACATCACTCAGGAGATCAGGGGATGCAATGGAAATGTCTAGCGAGCTGCTGCACCTCCTCGTAATCCTAGCGGGGACATCCTCATTCACCGTGCAAAACGTGGAGCTTTCAATCTTCTCTGCCAAAGCTATGCCACGATGATGCCGGCGCGATGGGTCTTTATTGCACGGAATGGTGTATCACGAGGGGGGGTCACATAGTACCAAATCGCGATCTAAGAAACCAGTCAAATGCTATTACAAAGCAAAAACGTATTTTCTGCCTAACTTTAAAAAAGGGGGTTTGTGCTTCTATTTGTAATAGAAACCGATAACCCTGCGGTTTGCAGACGGACAATATCCCACTTATATGGATAAGAAATTATGTTTAAACTTGCTACAAATGGTGCCAAAAGAAAAAGAAACAATTTTTTTCTATATTTAAATAAATGTTTAGGTTAGGTTGAAAAGAGGTTGCAGATATTAATCCACTCCATGCAATTGTGGACATACAACTAAGCCAGTAATCGGCTTGGTGCGTGCTCTAAATACAAAAAAAGTAACCTCGAAAAAGAAAATCTAAATTAGAAATTCCGTGTTATTTAAAAAATCGTTAATTGTTTTCCATGCCACTCCTATAAGATGGTTCATGTCCCCAACTAAGTACCGATATCTGTTAGACGCGAAAGCCACGCAATGACAAAGGAACGCATCATCTTCCCCGCATGCCCTATCACATGATATCACTTGCCGCACCGATTTTTCATAAGTGAGCTCATAGTCCTATGTGTCCCGTTATGATACCAATAGCTATATTGACCTTCTTCTTGCTTCCTTTCAGTAATAGCCTCGTCTTCTCACTATCTGTATCACTATCTTTCGCATTCGTCGCCCACGCCCTTAACTTGGACTGCGTCGACCGGAAAGGCTTCGGGTTAACCAAGTTTATTGACGGCAGTCCTCTGGCCTTCACCGCCAAATCATCTGCTCTTTCATTACCCCTTACTCCGTTATGGCCCGCCACCCGCGCAATGCGTATTTTGCCATCCCCAGAAAAGGCGTTAATCTCCTTCTTACACTGCAAGACTGTTCGTGACCTTACCGTTCTGGTTGTTATTGCCCTTATGGCAATTTTACTGTCCGAAGAGATGTCATCGCGATAGCACCACACCACTTCACGCATTCCGTGATCGCCCGGATCTTCGCCTGCAGGACCGTATTATGGTCAGGCAGCCTAAAGCAGATCTCAGTCCATGGGTTCTCAATGTAGACCCCCAGGACCACTCTGTCCTTTAGCTTTGATCCATACGCTAGAGGACAGTGTGGGCCTTGTGGTAATATGTGTAAAATTAAAAAAAAAATGATTGTTGTAGCAATGTTGTACACTGAGATGGCATTCCTTGCCCATGAAGGAATCTATCGGGTCAAGGAACCAGTAAAAAGGTTCCTTTTTTCAAATTATTTGGATCAAAGACAGGTCCGAATTCGGATATGATTTCGTTATTAATTATAATTAAAATTCAAAATTTCTATAGATTTATAAAATTCAATATCTATTCCAACATTGTCCTAACCAAAAAATTCAATTGGATTTTTTTGACAATTTTTTGGTTGGTTAACTGATTCTGGGATCTACCCATTTACGATTGAACAAAAAGACGAATTGGTTCAAATGCTACATTCCACATGCCAACTTGCATAAATCTAAATTGTTGTTGTAACCACATTTTCATGTAGAGGTGGCGATTCTCGTTAATCTCCTGTAGGTGAGCAAGCTTGTTTCGCTTCAAAGGTCTGATCACAGCGGAAACGTAGTGACCATTGGTTATTTAAAGGCGCCAATAATTCGCCTTGTCATACCAAGCATCAAAGGCACTCAGTATTTGTGCAAGTGCCGGTGCCACCCGACCTCTCCCTGAGACTCTCCGCTCGATATCGCTGTTTGTCCGCAACTGCCGTAGCAATCACTCCGTATGGAGCATTCCACTGTAAACGCACCCGGTAGTTAACAGCTCGTGACAGCAAAGAACACCACACAGATCCGACCTCAAAGTTACAGTTTGTGTGGTGCACACTGCTATCCAGTGCCGGGGGTCGCATATAGTCTTTGCTAAGAGTGATACATCATGTGTGGTGTGATTTTGTTTATGTTTGGAAACTGCATAACTGCTCAAAACTCAAATCGACAAATCAACTTGATTCTAATGATTTGTTGCGATCAATAATATACCAAATGTAGTAATTTTCGTAACCTTTGTTTTTCAATCTACATAAATGTTTGGGTACATGGTATCACAATTCTGTTTTGAAATAAAAGCCACGTGTATCTTAGAATAATAAAAACAATTATAATGTTACAGTATTAAAATGTTATCATTAAACCTTACCCTCTTCGCTTGTTATAACGGATGCTGCGTCGTCCTCCTCCACATAACGCCGTTGAAATTTTTTCGTACATACTGGCTTTTCGGTTGCCCCACCTTGCAATGGAACTTCAAATGCTCGTATTTCGTCTCGACGAGGTGATAAGAAAGGATGTTGATAGTTTGGAGATATTGAGCCGCCTCTCTCTAAATGTGATCTTTTAGTTATTGATAATTGCAGGGGTGATAATGTACCATGAGGTTTGAAGCTTAGCATATATTGTGTAGCGGGCGAAAGACTATGTGGTGGTGACTTATGATTGTTATAGAAATTATTGCTAATCAAATGTCGACTAGGAGATCGCATTACTGTTCCGCCTCCTCCTCCACCTGTGCCAGAGATATTGGCGGCTACACTATTGTTGTTGGGCGTTATAAGACCCGACGTCGAAGGAGGAGATCGAAAACCTAAAGGTGAAGTGCAGCTATGGCGTAAAGGCGACAATGCTGAAGGTGCGGCATAATGTCCATAGTTGGTGACATTTATATTCGAACTATGTGGATGTGGCGATGATGACGGCGATGCATATGGCGATAAACTATTGTGTAAATGAGTTCGGTTATGGCGTGGAGAGTGACTGCCTGTAGCCGAGTTGCCCAATAAGGAACTAAATGAGTTGTTTGCCGATGTTCTAGTCTTTGTGAAGGGGATAATATTCTCCGAGTTATCTTCAGAAAATTCGTATTTTCTTTCGGCCAGTCTTCGTTTACGCAAAATTGATATTTTTTCACACTTTTCATTCTCCTCACAGAATTCGTAGGTTGATGCTCGGTCATTACTGGTTAATGCATTGGCTGACGCTGTTGAAGTATTCGGGGACGATGTTTGAGTTGTCGTTATCCCAGTCGATGAAAAAAACATTGAAATTCCTTTGCGGAACGATTTAGTGACTATACGATGTCTACGCCTTGCTCCGTTCTGAAATAAGGGCGAGTTAGTTTTTATTGCGTTTCCCGGTGAAGCCGAGTTTGATGGTGGTGGCGGTGTATTAGCCACTCCGGATGGGATGGCATTTGCACGACTAGAAACGTTTGGACTACATGAAAAGACAAATTCCTCACACGATTTTCTACCCACCGTAACTTGAGAAACGGGTGAATCGGGATTTGATACTATTGAAGTTGGTGACTTTAAGCCAACTGAAGCAAATGCCTGAGGCGTGGTTATAGCAATTATGCCACTGCCAGAATGTGTGGAGTCAGTTTCAATATCTGCGAAATCCTCGATGATACGATTTACGACATTACTCTGTGAATTAAATGTTGTTTGACTATCTACACTAAAGTTATCATTATCATTGTTGGGTGTAAATATGACTGGCGTGTGGCGTCTTTCCTGTTGCGGACTCAAGTCATTCAACTGGTGTGTAGGTGTAGGCGATCCTGTACATAGAGGTTTCATCATTAGTACAGCAATCATATTTTGCTGCTGCTGTTGGCTTTGTAAAGTCACTGCAGCGGATTGCTGCTCCTTTGGTGGTTGTTCAAGACTTATGTGTAACATATGGAAGAATCCATTTGATATTATTAGTATACGTTCTGGACATATAAGATGCAAGTATGGATCGAATTTACGATCTGATTCAGTCGTTGAATATTTTGTGTGAACAGTTAGATTGCATTTTATGCAGAGGATGTGGCGACGAAAATCTGAAAAATAAAATTAAAATTAGACATTTTATTTTCTTAAATTCAAAGCAACAAATTGTAACAAAAAACTCAATTTAAACTAAAACTTTCAGGAAACTGAACACAAACAAAAAATTTTGGGGATTTAATGGCAATCTTGGACTTGGTTGCTGGAAACATTTGTAGTCGTCAAGCCCCATATATAGACGAGCTCGTTCCGGTCCAAAGGATCGATGGCCATTGTTTATTTAAAGGCCCCTTCTAAACTCGCCTTTTCATATAGAGTATAACAAAATTTTATGCTATTAAAATTCACATACTCTAATCATGAGATTGGAAAGTCTTGTTGTATGTGAAATCATAAAATAAATAAATTAATTCATAGGCACTCAGTATTAAAACAAGAACCGGTGTCGACCGGACTCTCACTCAGACTCTTCACTCGATACAGCTTATTGTCTGCGACTGCATTTCCAGCTACTCCTATAGACGCGCCCGTTAGATCCCATGCTAAGTTCCTCGTATATTAAATATATTACAATAAAATATGACCAATACTGTTTAGTGTGAACATAGGGCATCAACAAGCTCTCTCCATCTATCTCTATCATCATTCCACGATAAATGGGTTGATTCCAACTCTGTTTTCGTGCAGCGAAGCCATGTGTTTTTCGGGCGTCCTCTCCTTCGCTATCCTTGCGGGTTCCAGTCTAGGACATTTCTCGCTATATCATCGCGCGATTGGCGTAGAATATTGTCCATCCAAGTCCATTTTCTCCTTCTACATCGGCAGGGGAAGTGTATGTTATTATTAGCAATTCCTCTTTTGAAATCCGATTTAGCCAGAAAATACGAAGTATTTTTCGCAAGCAGCGATCTACAAAAACTTAGATTTTGCGGGTAGTCGCATGTGTCAAGCTCTAAGTTGTACAACCATATAATCAAAAAGATTTCACACTACTATCGAAGATTCTGACTTTTGTATTATGTGAATACCTAATGACGATGAACAGCACATAAATCGGAACCGTAAGTTCCGATTCGTGTCTCGTGGATTTGGTATTGTTGTTACATTAGATTCCCAATAGATTTTCTTTTGAGAGTTCGATGGATTTTGATGGTGGTTGCATAAGTATAATTAATGTTGAAATTAGTTGGTAATGGCAATATCTTGAAGCATATGAACTTCGTCGCATATTTACTTACATCCTTCTTCCTCCTCGTAATCTCTCTGCTTTCTACACTCCAAACAGCCAAGTTTAGGAACTTTTATATATGTTAGATAAGAGTCTTCATTTTCTTCTTCGGAAGCACCATGCACTATTAGTATACGGGGGTCACAACTCTTCCATTGAATCATGCTAACCTCTTTGACATTGTCGACGCCATGGTCATCGAAGAGGCAACATTTATAGAATCCTCTCAATGGCTTGTGTGGTTGATATATCCAAAAGAAAAGCCTGTTCAATGCACACTCAATGTAATGAAAAACAATTTATAAAAAGATAAAAACTATCACTCACGTATATTTATAACCTATGGTAAATGGGTAGTGGCTGGAATTTGGTGCACTTTCACTCGAACACACTTTGTAGCTTAGCAGGAACTGTCCACAAGCCGACAAACCCATGAACATATGACTGTGTATCAAATAAGTGGTTATGTCAAAAAAGCGAATGAATTTTGCCATTAACATGTTTTTAAAACACTTACCCTTGCAAAAAATTCACTGGAACCAAATCTTTAAAACAAAATCTCAATCTTTTTGGCACTGCAGATAGTAATGGCTTTGTGTCTCGACAAAACCGTAGGTTACCCATGTACTTATTGGAAATGAAATAATACACAAAAGAAGCAAGACAATATTATTGGCATTGAATACTCTCATTTATTGTACTTACTTCTCGTTGCAGGAGTTTCTTGGCCCAATTTTGTTGGCGACATTTAATCAAGTCATCTCTAAAATTGCCCACTTTTTCAGAAAATTGGCCAACACTATGTAATCCTTGGCCGTCTCTTTCTCGAAATTGATGAGGGTCATCATCTTCGCAGTCAGTCTCTGAACTCTCGGCCAGTGAGAATTCCTCATCATCATCTTCTTCAGACGACGATAAATCAATATAGCTAGGACCACTATGAATGCTGTTGCGGTCCATATCTCCTTACCACTACGGTAACAAGCGGGACAGAAATAACTGGCCAATGCAACTTCTTCCTTCGCTTTCCCTTACAAGTAACCGGTGCACCCACAAAATAGGAGTATTTAAATATTTCTGTTTTTTCCTGGTTTCAACACATTTTTTTAGTTTTCATGTTTTTCTGAAAGAAGGGTGAGTGCCATATTTTAATAGTAGATCCTTTAATATACACAGGGATGGGATCTCGGTCAGCACCCAGTGTCAGTCTCCAGTGGACCAGTGGCGAATATCTCCATCACCAGACCAAACCAAACCAACAAATTAACATTTAAGTAATTAAGTTTATAATGACGATGCGACTGTGGGACAGGGACAAAGAACTCACTCTCTCCCTCTAACGAAAGTGATGGGAAGCAACTGCCGGAATCATATAAGAATGTCATGGGGGGCAACCGCCGAAAATTTCGGAATGTCAAAGAATTTGTCAAGCAGTATACGTGAACGCTTTAAAGAGATGTTGAGCTAAAAGCACAGACAATATATTGATATAGATAAAGCATCGACTCTTTTAAGAGGCACCAAGATTAGATGTTAACAGAGTAAAATTAAGAGAAGACAGAATTTCGAGAGAACTGCGTATGATCAGCGAATATCATTAAACTTGTTTTGATTCGATTGTGGAGACTTTTTTTGCTTTTAAACATTAAATTATTTTGGTCCTGTTTCGTGGTTGCCATTTTTTTAGAGAGGGAAAATTCATCTAAAGATATCTATTGTCTGTGGCTAAAAACAACAAGAAAGTTTTCGATATCTATAATGACGGTCATCGAACGATGATAATACAGTATACGTCGATATTTAGTAATTAGCGGTTGCCGGTTAAATAATGGGGCGTTTGCACCGATTAATGGCTGGTACTATAATCGTTTTTCACCGCCGAAAACCCGTTTTTGTGATTTTTTAAATAAACCCAAATAACAATGATAAAATAACAATTTTATTGAAATTTTACTATAAGTAATGAGAGAAAGTTCTACTGAATGAAATCAGGAAGTTTTTTTGCTTTAAAATCTATTATTTAAAAAAAGGAATCGGCGAAAAATATCGCGAAAAGCGAATATAGTACCAGCATTAAGCTTAGTACTGACTTCAATCACAGCGAAAATGCCTATTAAATTATTGCGAAATCCGACGGATTCTTTTGTTTTCCAGAACAAAAACTATAGTAAAAGAACAACTCACAACAGTATTCACTGAATATTAGTGAATCTGTTAGTGAACCCTGGTCACACAACAAAGGCAACAGTATTGAAGCAGAAATGATTCGGCCCATTTCGTGAGCATTTAATTACTTTTCCATTGAAAATTGTTCGAAATTTATGCTGATAAATTCAGTACCACTTATCATAGAATTCAGTACCACTTGAACGGAATGTGTTCGCATTATCGTCACCTTTGTTTATAGTACGTTTTGACAGTTGTTCGTGTGAAAAGTCGAAGAAAATACTAGGCTTTAAATCCCCGTTTACACTACTCTTTAAATCCGGATTAAATGGCTCGATCATCTGCATTCCCTGACGAGAGCCCTAAATCCGGATTTAATGAGCAGGGTAAACGGGGTTTAAGGGTTGGTATTTTATTCTGCTCTTGGAATATTCGCTGAAACTTTTAATTGTTTCACGAGCGAAATTTGACAGTAGTGCATTGTACTCTTTTTTTATGAACAAAATGTCTTAATTAACTTAAACATATTAACGGCGGCTATGAAAGGAAGAACGAAGGAGGATAGTAAAGCTTTCGGTACATAACGAGACACATAGCACTACGCCATGGCGAAACAATTAAAGTTGGTCTCATTTGTAAAACAACCACAATTCATATTGTGCAGTCCCCCATCTTGTCATCAAGGTGATCGTCGTTTTGCCTACAAACGCAAACAAATTTGTGTGCGTGTGTATACATGAGCGAAGAATATGCGAGAAAGAAGATAACAACAAAGATAGTACAA
The DNA here is from genome assembly GCF_963082655.1 of Stomoxys calcitrans. Classification (NCBI taxonomy): domain Eukaryota; kingdom Metazoa; phylum Arthropoda; class Insecta; order Diptera; family Muscidae; genus Stomoxys; species Stomoxys calcitrans. The sequence continues at coordinate 9,297,108 of NC_081553.1, forward strand.
ACAAAAATCTGACATCTTTATACCGTCAAACGCGGCCGGCTGTTAACAGCTGTTCGCGTGAGACCACCTTTTTAAATCCGCCTTGGTACAAAGATTAGAAATAAACCCAAGGCGGATTTAAAAAGGTGGTCTCACGCGAACAACTGTTAACAGCCGGCCAGGTTTGACGGTATTAAGATGGTAGATATTTGCTTGCATTCTTTTTGTTGTTATCTTCTTTTTCCCATATTCTCTGCTCATGTACGCACACGTAAACACACACGCACACAAATTTCTGTGTATGGAAATATCGGATCAATTTGAACATTTTTAAAGATTTGAGAAAAAAGTCACAGCTGTGTTATCAAGCATTTGACATTTCGATTTACTGCGAAATCAAAACAAAAATAAAAAAAAAATTGTACTCAGCTGTTCGCATGACTTCATCTTATAAGTGCATCCTGAAATAAACGAAGAAAATTAAGAGAGAATTTTAATATAACTGCGTATGAACAGAATGAGTTTTCAATAAATTGTGGACATGTTTTTGCTTTTAAACTTTAAATTATTTTTACAAAACATTTCTATTCTTGTTAACTTCTTTTTGATAATTTACTTGTATTTTTCTGCTGATACCATTTGCTCCTCTCTTAGGTGATTGAAATTATTATTATTATAATTATTTTAATATTATAATTATATTAATCATAAATTGTTTAATTTCCGCGGTGTCTTGTTTTCTTCTGGCTGAATTAGAAACCAGAAACATTTATCGACATGCACGAAACATGCAAAATGTTGCAGCGGGGTGTTCCTTCGGATTTCCGAAATGTTGAACTACACATCCAAACATTAGGATTTTTTCATTTCTCCTAACGTACTTACATATGTATTTGCTCGCATAGTTCCATATATTTGCCATACCATTCATTCAGTTCCAGGATTCACTGATTCACTATTAGTGAATCCTGATTCAGTTCTCTGAAGCACGTTATTCTTATTGTTTACAAAATTTAGATGTCAAAGTCAGCCAAATATTACAGTGGGGTGTTCCTTCAATTAGGCTGGGAATTCTGTTCAGCTTTTCCAGAGGAATGCTGTCAAACTCCATATAAAAAAGTCGGAGAAAAGTTGGCTAAAAATATATGGCAAAGTAGTACTCTGCTTATGATGAGGAAATTGACAAAGATAAAGTCAATATTATCCGTGACCGCACAACAAGCCGCTTACTGGCTTAAGCGCAGTATGCACCTTTGGCGAAATTTTCGTTACCATAAGTAATGCATTGACATATCCAAAACGAAATTTTCGTTACCGGTACAGTTACCAGGTACGCAGCTCAAATGGAATTTTCTTTGCGTTACAGGGTGACATATTAGGCGTTGGTAATTTTTTTGCTTTCAAATACGAATGAAAATGTATGTTTTAATAGCTCCATGCAATATGAAATAAAGTTATTTCAAATAAAAACGATAAATGATTAATGATTCAAATTCGGCCAAAGTTATAAATCGATGTTTGTCGCCATCTGTTCTACACAATTATTTTTCATTGCATACCCGGATGCAGATGCATACCCAGCTTTAAGCGCAACATTTTCTATTAAATCAGTATTTTATCATCATATATAAAAGGTTATTTTGTAGCTATAATCTTTTTGGCAACACTGGTTTAAAATGATTTCGCGAGAAAAAAATTGTACTCAGCTGTTTACGGTACACTACCCGGTAATTATGTTATGGCATATACATTTGATTCAGTAATTAAGTTTGTGGGATGATTTCAATGAATTACTACTGAATTTTATGATTTCAATAAGAAATTGTCAGATGCTAGGAAAATGTGCTGCCCAAAAATCCCAATAATAACCGGTATTCAACGCAAACGCAGTATTGAATTTGTATTTGGAAGGAGATTTCCTGCAAATCTCTTCAAATTAGTAGATTTGCTCACATTGAAAATGGTTGGGAAACATCGTTGCAAAACATGAGATTTCCGAAATCTCGTCGCAAAACTAGATTTGTTCCAATTGGAAACATGGTTTTACAAACGAACAAACTTGCAAATTATTAAATTTTATTATCAAAATGCGTTAAGAAAGTTCATCGTGCGCTTCTTATGTGTATTTATTGTGTTCAGCAACGAAGCTAATTTTTGGTTTAACGGATACGTAAATAAGCAGAATTGTCGATTTTGGAGGGAAGATCAGTCAGAAGCATTGCATGCGGTACCATTGCATCCAGAAAAATTACAGTTTGGTGCGGTTTATGGGCTGGTGGCAACATTGGACCGTACTTCTTTAAAGGTGATGCGAATCGTAACGTAACTGTGAATGGTAAGCGCTACCGTGAGACGATATGTAACTTTTTTTGCCCAAAATTTTTTGCGTGACATGTAGTTTCAACAAGATGGTGCCACATGCCACACAACACTCGTAACAATGGGCTTATTGAGAGGCGAGTTCGGTGAACATTTTATTTCACGATCCGGACCGGCCTCCTAGATCGTGCGATTTAACGCCTTTAGACTATTTTTTGTGGGGCTATGTAAAAGCTCATGTCTATACAGACAAGCCCGCTTCAATTGACACATTGAACGACAACATTGAAGCATTTATTCGTGAGATACCGAAATGTTCGAAAGACTCAAAATTGGACTAGGTGGATGGACCATTTAAGGCGCAGTCACGGTCAACATTCGCATGAAATAATCTTCAGGCATTAAATTATATGGACTGTACTATCGATTCAAATAAAGATTCATGAATTTTAAGTGTGTTTTTTTTAACTTTCCTATAGCTCTAAAAAAATCACCCTTTACATGGAGACACATTTCGATATGGAAGTAGTACAATACAAATCTTATGAATACAGAAAGTGACAGCTCATATGACATTTCTGACCGTGTAATAGAAGCTTTAGAATGGATTTGCTTCTTTTTTATCCTCTTCCTTTAGTTTTAACTAAACAAGTGGTATTTGAAACATTCGCATAAATCAGCTACAAAAAACTATCAACCAATTGGTAATCAGATGTTCCCCAGCGATGAATTTCTACTGTTTTTTTTAATACACAAAAGAGGTATTTACCAGATAGGTTAGATTAGATTAGATGAGGAAGATGCCAATCAATTTCCCTAAAATTCGGAAACGAATCTGAATACGATCCGTATTCGAACATATTTGGGCATAGACTTTCTACAGACCTATCTACCGACCAGACCACTTATTAACCAAAGGTGTATTTTTACTCGATTTCGTAGAAATTTTAAGCATTAACAATCATTTTCCCACTTCAATTGAATAATAATAATAATCCATAAAAGAAGTAAATTTTTTGTATGTAAATGGTATTACGATTTCTCGTAAAGAGAGCCGCTGCCCCATAAAATTGTTGCAAAAATTTATTTGAAAACATTTTTGTATATAGTATACGCAGAAGTTTATAAATAAATAAGAAAATCGATAAATTAAACGTTAAATAGAAAAAAGATCACAAAACTTAGAAGTAAATACTTAAATTCAAATATAAAAATTAACTGTTTCATCTGGTGCTTTCTGCCTCTGTTCTGCTGGTTATCATCACAGAGTCAGCGATGTGGTCCGTTGTTGTTTCTAATATTTTTTCAGTTTCAATCCTATCTGTGATTCCATCTTGGTTAGAAGATTCTGTAGGTTCTACTTTCGCATCCAAATCCAAATTGTGGTCTACCACAATATCTATCTCTGGAGGGATAGTTATAGGATTATCATTTCTGGCTGTTGTTAGTGGCAGTTCAGTCTCATTCCCCAAGTCGCTGGATACACTTTCAAAGGGTAGTTTTTTCTTCGAATGAGCCAGAGATAACCAAATGTTTTCTCGTATTGGTTTTGGAATCTCGGCCGAGGGAGACAGGTCTTGATTAAGATCTGGTATTTGGGGTAATAATGGTTCTTCCTCTTCAGGAGAGTCATATATAACCCAGTTATCCGGCCTAAATAAAATAAGAGGAAACGCTTTAATATGTCTCTAATCATTTAACCTCCGATTCATACCTTTCTGGTTTAGTTAAGATTGTAATGGGTGCAAATGCTATTTTTTCTTGATGGCGCTTTAGAATGTTCAACTTCTTCTTTTCCAATTCAAATTGTGCATCCATCTCATCATCTTCAAATGTGTCCTCTGGCGATTGGTCCTCGTGTTCCTGCAAGTCTTCAGCAAATATATCATTGTTTAATTGTTTACTTTGAGAGTCCGGATAGTTGTTGGAAGTATTTTGAAGATTGATTTTAGACGAAACTTTTGGAATGTCCTTAGTGCTGTTCATAGCAGGCAGAACATAATTGTCGTCTAAAGCTTCACTTGTGGTTGGCGCTGTGGTCGGGTGAAAATTAACAGTTTTATTAAGGGCCGCCAGCATGAGCTCAGGTCTAAGATATCCATCTTTGTTAAATTTCCTTATTAAGGGAGAGTTTCCATAATCATCACTGTCATCGTACTCATAGTCTCCGTCCAATATATCTTCAAATTCTTCTAAGGCTGTTATGTTTTGTGTCGTAGTAAGGGTTCTACTAAGATAGTCATGGTCCCGTATTTCAGGTTCCCTTTCAAAAGGGTCTTCTTCTTTCTGATATGGTCGATGCTTTTTACGTATATAGTAGGTTTGTGAGTTGGATGTGGAAAATGGTGTTTGAATGCCTTCCCTATACGGTATCTCATGGGTGGAAATTTGCTCTCCCAACACTGGCTTATATTTATTATACCAGGGTTTAGGTGCTTCATGTAGCAGACCATAACTTGCTGTTCCATCTGGTCGGTTAATATTTGGCTTTTCTGGTTTGGGTCGTATATTAAAACTGAAAGTACTGTCGGCACCATTGGCACTGGCAAAACCAGTAATGGAGCCATAGTGACCATTGCTTGTTGCCTGGCTGGATGCCTGAACAACTCCGCCATTAACTTGGGCCTGGCTAAAGCTTGATACTGCGCCTGGCCTAGTATTTTGGAAGTTCGAGGGTAATATCGAGCCGCTTAGAGGACGTGATATGACGCCATCATAGCTTGGTCTCTCGGCAAGATCCGAATCTGGGGGCAATGGCCTTTGACTTCCCGAGTTCCAACCCACTATGCTATGTACAAAACCTGGCTGTCTGGTTGTGGTACCATGTTCTTCATGTTCATTTAAGAATATTATAGTAGGTGGTTTAGTTCTCTGATTTTGGGAATTCAACTGAGAAACCTGAACTGGAGCATGTTGTAGATAAGCGTACAAAGGTGTTGTACTGGGATATGTTACATAGGTATTGGTGTATCGATCATAAGGTTTTGATTTGTAGTTGGTACTGTAGTCAGGCGTGCTTTGCAATGGAATGGGACTTTTGTTTGTCTGTCTAATGTTAATTTCAATTTCGTATTGGCCCGCTCCATTGGTCGTGTCTACAATTACCTTATGAGGTGGTTTGGGATACTGGGGTCGTTTCTGATATTGTCTCAACTCGATACTCTGCACAGTAGCAGTCTTTGATGGCTTGGGCACTTTGGTAGTCAGGAACTTATCATGTAGAGGAACACTGACGTTCGATTTCAATACGGCCTTCAGAAGAGGCAAATTCAATTTTTCTTTTAAATTTTCTGTGGAAGTTGGTAGAGATAGCTTCCTTTGAACTCTTCGTAGGTCGTGGGATGGAGAATTCGCCAAAGGATCAATATCAGAATCGTTGGAATGTAGGCTGCTTATAGAACTCTTGTTGTCAATGGAGTTAATTGCCTTACGGGTAGAATTAGATTTGTAATCTAGGTTTTTAACATTTGTCGAGTTAAAGTTTTGTTCTGATGTTTTATTCACATCATTTGAATTTAACTCTTCAAATTTTTCGACTGGAAAATTTTCTTTTTGCTGGGGATCTGAATTAATTTCAAAGGTCTTTTCACGTAGTTCAGAGGTATCACTCGTCATTGTCATTGATGAGTTTCCATTTGAATTAATTATATCTGTCAATGAAAGATCGGGCGTGTCTTTGAATATTTCATTCGTGACAGATTCTTTCATATGTTCGACTAAAGCTAAATCTGTGGCCTGCAGATTACTAATTCCAGTAAGTCTTTTTGTTCTAGCTTGGTCTTCAACAAAAGTTTCGTTTGGTTTGATTTTAATGCCCAAAGAACTTTCATCTTTGTGGATTGTTTCATTTTTCGATGTTTTTGTATTCTGTTCCTTGACATCTTTTCTATTTTCGTTTTTCATGTGATTTTCTATATTTGAGTCATCAATGTTAGGTCTTTCGGTTCTAGCTTCCAAACCAGGACGATCATCTTCCGTATTGGTAGAAGGGTTAACTTTTGAATTGTTCACGTTGTTTTGCATGCTAGTTTTAGCAACATTTGTCAAATTCGTTTGTTCCTCCGCTGCTATTTCAATGTTATTGTTTCCAGGTCCTGTTGGCTTCATGGAAGATTTTATTGTCTCTTCCAAATCTAAATCTTCGGTTCTTGCTTCCAAGTCCAGAGAATCCATGCTGATATCGCTCACAGTTACTTCTGTTCCGACAGTATTTAATAGAGAAATTTCAGTAGTCAAAGCCGTTAAGTCAGCAGTACGAGATTCTAGTTTGTCCTCTTTCGTAGTTGTACTTCCCTCCGTTTTAGCGGCCTCAGAAGATGCATGGCGAAGTTCTATGGGTATGTTATTCACTACAATCGTTCTGCGTGTTGTCGTTTCGACCGTAGCCTGGCGATGAGGACCTTTTCTTGAATGCTTGTCCAATTTATTGCTTACGCCCGGCAGAGGTTTTGGCTTGGTTATATGCCCTGTAATACCTTTACGTTTTAAGTCCAATTTGTCATTAATTTTAGTTGTATTTCTGAAGCGATTAAAACCACTGGCCACACTAAAAGTTGGTATAAACACCGGTTCTCTCGTTGGAGGGGGACGTTTGTTCAAGAATTCCGCAGGAATGGGGGCATTCGTATCGAGTTCACTTTGAACAATTTCAAATATACGATCGAGTACGGGGGGTTCTATTGTTGGGGGTGGGTGTGCCATTGGCGGAATATTAAGTGGTCTTTCTGGTGGAGGCAGTGGAGGTTGTGGCAATAATGCAGGTAAAATTGGCGGGCGTGGCAACACTGTCGGATTGGGCCGTGATTCTATTTGGACTGCAGTGGGAGTTTGTATTTGAATTGGCACCGGTTTGGGACTAGCAAATGGATCTTGTTCTAACCATGGTTCCAAATCGAACTCCGCTAAAGGACCCACCCCACAAGGCAAACGTTCATTTTGAGGCGTATCCGGTGGAAGGAATATATGAGGTTGGAATGTTCCGCCTCCGACCGTACGGCATAAAACTGAGGCCAGAGTTACCTTTCTTATTGAATGCAGTTGAGCTGGTGTAAATGAACTCTCGAAGCCTGCATTTTCGTACCAAAAGCGATCTCCTTTACGGGAGTTACTGAACTGTTGGGCGATAATGCAAGCAAATGTTGGTCCCACAAGTCCTCCCACAACCGGTCGTTCAGCAATGCCGCCCACAAAAAGATCTATGTCGTGAACATTTTGATAGGCGTGACTAATGCGTCTGGCAGACTCCGGACCCACAACATTGGCAAACTCTTCCCAAGTGTTAATGGCAGATAAACCACAAGGAACCCGCCAATGAGTATATGGGGGAATGCCATGGTCACGACCACGTTGGATGTTGATGGCAGCCAAATCTAAACCGAAAGGGAAGCCTAAAATGTTAAATTACAAATTATAGTGAACATGTTTTTAATGTGGTTTCCCCTCAATCTCACCCGGAGTTTGGAACAAATGGTTTGTGAGTTCGGGAGTTATGAATTCATCTCTTTGCAAAGCTCTTTGATTAGCTAAACCTCTTATTAGGCGATGTAAAGAACCCACAGACCCAATATCTCCTCTTTGGAACTCTTCATGCAAACTTACATCTGAAAGATCGAGAGGTGGTTTAGTTTAGAGATCAATTGAACTCAACCTATTTCACTTACTGTTGCTTAGAACATTGTGGAAACGGTCGCAACGCATGTAGGAATTCTGTACCAAAGAGTGACCGAAGCGAAAGGCAGCTGCAGCAAAAGAGTTTGCAACACCGGGATTCGTTTTGGAATCATAGCCCTCATAGTAACCCGATGTTAAAAGTTCCAGTTCGAACAATCTGCACACCTCTCGTCCCAATACTATGGGCAGAAATTCACGATACGTTATGTGTTGGAACATGGCACCAATAATTCGTCGGGTTTCTTGGTAGATCTTTTCGTCACTCCAATGTAGATTCATTTCGCTTAAACGCATGGCAATGTGATTGTGTTCACCCACCCACACATGGTGTAGAGCCAAAAGTCCAGGTTGTTCGCCGCTCCGTCCATCTCCGGAACGTATGCAATTTGTAGCAATAGCCCCTCTTTGACAAACATCTTCATTGGGATTGCCACGGCCAAATATCAGTAAACCGTTTCGAAAAATTCGAGCACTATCGGATGATTTCACACTATTTGAGTATATGGGGGAAGCATCAATAAACGAGGTGGCTTGATTAGTTTGTTCGCGCCAAGATAAGACGCAATCCCTGCGCTGAGCCGGGGCGGAACGTAGGAATTCCAAGCAACGCACTTTTAGTGATGATAGCCAAGGATCATCTAGAGGTACTTTGATGGGAAAACATGAGGGATGGAAGTCCTTGTTGCCACAACAACTTGGCACAGATCCATTAATTGATCTAAAAGCAAATATTAGGTAAACATTTAAGCAATTGTTGAATTGAACTACAATAAATAATTTTACCTTGGTTGGGCGGTGGAAGTTAAGTCATGATCCAATAATTGTCCCCATTGGGCCAGCATCAATGTTAACGGTGCTTCACCTTCTCGGGCCCCATGCACTAATAAGCTAACAAAACGAGAAGAGGAAAGCGTTCCACCGTCCACGGATTTGCGCACAGAGTCAACTCCATCACCGTATTCAGGGGGAAGAAAACGGCTGAAAGGCATTTGTGAGGCTCCCCACCGTTGTCTACGTCTGTTATTGCATGTACCATCATGAGTGCGATATCTTTCTGAGGCTGGCATACATGTGGGTGGTTCTCTCGGTGGACAAAGACTCTCCAAAGAGGTTCGACGCAAGGATACCTTTTGACTATGAGCTTGACGAGCCAAATCAGAGTTGACATTGTAACTGTAAGGAGATGAAGATCAAAATACTTATAGATAGTTTTGCTTCTCCTTCATTAAGGTAATCTGCCTATGTATATTCTTTGTAGACAGAAGTTAATGTTTCATCAATGATCTAACTGGTAACCAGTCCCATTGCTGGAACCTAGGAGAAGGAATGGTGAGTATAGGGGTTATGGTAAGATAGCTTTTTACGTTTTTGCAAACTTTCCCATGAAATTTCGATTAAGGAATAGGTGCAAACTTCACACATATCAATGAGTGATGTCCGAATCAAAGTTAAGCCCAATGATAGTGGTCCACCTATGAATATAAGCTAATAAAAACCACCTTTCTCCTTGGGTAGAAATTTTTACATGGTATTGTACCGCAAATTTCGCTAGCATTAAGAGGGGATAACCAACGCGAACAATTTTGTCAGATGTTCTCGCCAGGATTACAATCAAGACGTCATAGGCGCATATGCTAACTTCTGCGCCACGGCTGCCTCCTTACCTTTACCTTTTTGAATTATTTATATCTGCTACCGAGGTAAATCTGATATCCTAGGACGTGAGGTGGTAATTGGTAATACAAATTTCAAGATACAACTATTGTGAGTTGCCCTCTGATTACAGGAATACGTTGGTAGACTGGTAGTTGTGTTGTGTACACGTAAAAAGAAATAAAACGTTTGGAAAGTTTTTACCACAAACAAATTACTTTTATCACGAAGTTTTGCTTTTATTGTAAACGTGAACCGTTTCGCTTCAACATATCAAACGTTAGCCATAAACGATGTATTATTGAACGTATCTAAATTCGTTTATTGTTAAACCTTCAGCAGCTACGTCTCTTCTCTTGTGTCTCTTCCACTTAAGAGAGAGTGGTTGAATATTTGATAGTATAGACCAGTGGATGGTAAAAATACTCACTCTTTAGTACATTACTTTGTACGAACACAAGAAAATAATCCCAAGGAGACCCAAAGGCTTGCAGATAACTGCAATTTTGTGCTCGTCACTGTTATAGACACAGGCTCGCACACACCATTTTTTCATTCTCTGTTTTGACTGAGCAGAGAAGGAAAGAATAGTCAATATATTAGGCAGTTCGGACGACTGGCAAACACAAAAAGTGGTAAGTTTTAAAGTTTCGGTACAAAAATGCTGGTCATGGGAGAAGCCGTTATACAAAATTTCACCCCAATCAGATAATAATTGCCTATAGAGGCTCAAGATGTCAAGATCCCAGATCGGTTTATATGACAGCTATATTAGGTTATGGACCGATTTGAACCATACATTGCACAGTTGTTGAAAGTCATAACGAAACACGTCGTGCAATATTTTAGTGAAATCGGATAGGATTTGCGCCTTCTAAAGGCTGAAAAAGTCAAGACCCCAGACCGGTTTATATTACAGCTATATCAGGTTATGCATCGATTTCACCCGTACTTGGAACACAGTTGTTGGAAATCATAACAAAACACCTCATGCAAATTTTAGCCAAATCGGATGAGAATTGCGTCCTCTAGTGGCTCAAAAAGACAAGATTCAAGATCAGTTTATATGGTAGATATATCAGGTTATGAACCGATTAGTACAGTTGTTGGAAGTCATGACAAAACACGTCGTGCAAAATTTCAGCTAAATCGGACGAGAATTGCGCCCTCTGGAGGCTCAAGAAGTCAAGACACCAGATCAGTTTATATAACAGCTACTTCGGGTTATGGAGCGATTTCAACCATACTTAGCACAGTTGTTGAAAATCATAAAAAACACCTCAAGCAATCGGATAAAAATTGCGCCCTGTAGTGGCTCAAGCAGTCAAGATTCAAGATCGGTTTATATGGCAGCTATATAAAAACATGAACCGGTATGGTACATTTACAATCCCAACCGACCTACACCTATAAGAAGTATTTTTGCAAAATTTCAAGCGGCCGGCTTTACTCCTTCGAAAGTGAGCGTGCATTCGACAGACAGACGGACATGGCTAGATCGAAATAAAAAGTCATGACGATCAAGAATATATATACTTTATGGGGTCTGAGACGAATGTTTCGTGGAGAATGACGAAATTAGTATACCCCTATCATATGGGGGAGGGTATAAAAACATGTACTTTTATCTTAAACAAAGTCCAACGTTTTTCAGAAATGAAGAAATGAAGTGGCGAAAATTTCCTTTATGTCAAATGAATTATTTTTTTGTGTGTAGGGTGTAAATATTAAATATCTTTTAAGAGATGCGGTCAAATGTGATTTTCTAGCTAAAACCTACAGATTACTACTCCAGGAGAAAGCCTCTAAAGATCATTATCTATTATAGCAAATTTAAACTAAATTCCTATACCCGTAACCACCATTTGTACATGTAAAATCGCACTCACACAAATGTATGCCAATGCAAATGGACACAATAAAAACAAATTACAGCGGTAGATACCTAAAACTATTGGCTGTAATAAAGCAGTAATGATAAGTAAAACGTTAAGTACTCGCATCGGCAAACAATCGTAACGTCTCGTCACTTCTCGTAATGCAAGGCAACGATGCGATGGGAAGCGTACGTTATTGCATTTCAATGTGCAGAAGAAAGAAAATCGCACTGACTTAACCAAACAGACAGACCGAGTGTACGTACACATATACAAATATCCAAACACGAGCAGAGCATTACTGCAGAGGTGGGCGGCATGTGGTGGTATTCGCAGGTAGTCCCCGGCCAACAGCACGGTCATTGAACTCTAAATTCCACTAAAGCGGTGGCATTAATCTATTCCAGGCACACACACACATCCCCATACCCAATTCAAATGTGTTATGTACATAAAAAAGGCAAAAAAGCTTACATTTTAAGCAAAACATATATCTTGCATACAATCACTAACATCCATACAACCAGATCCGTTGTATGTGCCTCCGAGGGTTAAAATAAAGAAATCGAAAGTATCAGGTTGATGTAACCAATTATGAATGATAACATTTTAATAACAACACTCAACAATAGCCCAAAACAACAAAAGAAACAAAAACTACCAACTGAACCGAAAGACCCACCAACAACACATTAAATTCCATGCATGTCCCTGTAGTGGTCGCAAGCACTCTGGAAACTTGGAAATGTTCGTTTGTTAACCAGTATATGTGTAAGCGGAATCATGAATGACGTTTAGTCGTTCTGCTGCTGAGAAGCTAAAAAATGGTAGGTATTTAAAAAAAAAAATTTAAGACTTCAAACTGGCCAAAATTAATTGCTTACAAAAAAGTTTTACTTTCATCATCATTATCATCTTTGTTTTCAGCTACGACTTCGTTGACGTCGTTTGTTGGTACTATTCCAACGATCATCAAATTGCCTACCCATGTATGGGGATATGTGTTTAGTGACCAAACAACAAACATCCCGCGTACACAATAATACCCAGTGAACAATGTGTGATTAAATATGGTATGATGTTTAATAAACCGGCTTTCCTAAAACCGGGTTTCAAAATGATTTAAATCCGGTTTATAAAATTAAACAAAAAAAACAGGTAAGAACGTGCTAAGTTCGGCCGGGCCGAATCTTATATACCCTCCACCATGGATCGCATTTGTCGAGTTATTTGCGCGGTATCTATTTTAAGGCAAACAAAGAATATTGAATAAGAACTGTTATGCTATTGGAGCTATATCAAGTTATAGTCCGATTCGGACCATAAATGAATGCTGAACATTGTAGAATTCATTGTGTAATATTTCAGTTCATTCGGATAAGAATTGCGCCTTGTAGGGGCTCAAGAAGCAAAATCGGAAAAAAGGTTTATATGGGAGCTGTATCAAGCTATTGATCAATTCAGACCATATTAAACACGTATGTTTAAGGTCATGAGAGAAGCCGTTGTACAAAATGTCTGCCAACTGGGATGAGAATTGCGCCCTTTAGAGGCTCAAGATGTAAATATCCCAGATCGATTTATATGACACCTATATCAGGTTCTATATCGATTTACACCATACTTAGCATAGTTATTGGAAGTTGTAACATCATGTTATGATATAACCTCATGCAAAATTTCAGACAAATCGGATAAGAATTGGGCGCTCTAGCGGCTCAAGAAGTCAAGATCCATGACCGATTTGAATCATACTTAACACAGTTGTTGAAAGTGATACCAAAACACTACGTGCAAAATGTCAATTAAATCGGATGAGAATTCCGCCCTCTAGAGGCTCAAGAAGTCAAAACCCAATATCGGATTATATGGCAGCTATATCAAAGCATGGACCGATTTGGCCCATTTACAGTGAACGGACGAACATGGCTAGATTGACTTTAAATGACATGACGATCAAGAATATACATACTTTATGGGGTCTCAGACTCATATTTCGAGGTGTTACAAAGAGAATGGAAAAAATAATATACCCCTATCCTATGGTAGAGGGTATAAAAATACGGTAAAAAAATTGATCTGCATATCGCGAGTTATCAATTAATGTTATATGTTTTGCCAGTATAGAAAGGGTATCGGGCATCAAAGTTAGCGTAATGGTCGTTGCTGTTCCAATTAGCGAAATTTGCAGACCTTTCGGCGAAGAGGTTGCATGTCCATCGAGACGCTGAACGCCTGGGTTCAAATCCTGGCGAGTACGTCAGAAAAATTTTTAGCGGTGGGTATCACTTCCTAATGCTGTCGACATTTGCGAAGTATTTTGCCATTTTCCCTAAGTAGGTGTCGCTCTGTGGCACGCCGTTCGGACTCGGCTAAAAAAGGACGCTTAACCTTGAATCGGGCAACACTCAGAGATATGTGAGAAGTTCGGCCCCCTTCCTTAATGGAAAATTTGTTTTTCCCCAATCTCTTGATGGCGTGAAGATCATTTAATTTCTGGCATGAAACTTCATATAATTGTCTTTCATATATATGTATATATTTTTACAGCCAATTTCATCACCTTTAAAAAAATTAAACTTAATATGTAACAGGCGTTACGAATTATTATTATCCATTGGAGCTATATCTAAATTAGGACTGATTTTAATGCAGTTTTGCGCATGTATTGTAACGTCAATTTCAACGTCTCATGTAAAATCGGGCGAAGATTGTGGATTCTACAGCCTTAAAAGGCCATATCGGATGAAAGATATATATGGTATGCACATATATGAAGACGTCAAATAAAGCACCTCATGCAAAATTTTGTAAAGATCGGACCAAAATTGTGGCTTTTACAGCCTTAAAAAGCCAAATCGGATGAAAGATATACATGGGAGCTATATCTAAATATGAACCGAATTTTATGAAATATTGCACATACATTGAGACTTCACAAAAACGTCTCCACGCCAAATTTGGTAACGATCGGACCAAAATTGTGGCTTCTACAGCTTTAATAGTTCAAATCGGATGAAAGATATATATGGGAGCTATATCCAAATCTGAACAGATTTTTATGAAATTTTTCAGATATATTAAGTGCAGTAACAAAACAGTCTGCCCCAAATTTTGTGCAGATCATTGAAAATTGTAGCTACTACCATTTACCATTTAAGTGCAAATCGGGCGATACATATATATGGGAGCGATATCTAAATCTGAACCGATTTTTATGAAATTTTGTACACATATGGAAACGTCAAATAAAACACTCTTTGCCAAAATTTTGTAAAGATCGGTAAAAAAATGTGCCTTCTACAGCCTTAAACGGCCATATCGGATGAAAGATATATATGAAAGCTATATCTAAATATGGACCGATTTTCATGAAATTATCCACACATATTAGGACGTCAAATAAAACACCTCGAGCAAAATATTTTAAAGATCGGACTAAAAATGTGGCTTCTACAGCCATAAAAGTCCATGTCGGATGAAAGATATATATGGGAACTATATCTAAATCTTTACCGATTTTTGTCAAAATCAATAGCGTTTGTCCTTGGGCCGAAAAAGTGACATGTGCAAAATTTCGTGACAATCGGACAATAAAGACGACCTGCACTTTGATTACAACAATACATGGACTCACAGACGGACACACGGACATGGCTAAATCGAATCAGAAAGTGATTCTGAGTCGATCGGTATACTTATAAATGGGTCTAGCTCTTCTCCTTCTTACCGTTGCGAACAAATGCACAAATCTATTATACGCCGTACCACAATGGTGGTGCAGGGTATAAACATACGCTTTTTAAAAATACATTATCAAACTTCTCTTGATATAGCCCTAAGAAAATCGATCTCCATTTCTGTAATATATGGAGTTAATATGTGTAAGTCTGCGATATACGGTCTTTTGTACGAGGATGTGGCGCTAAACGGCTCGCCTTTCGTAGTAAACTATAAAAAGAGGACCACATTCCTAAATTTTCAAACATGTCAGATCTCGGAGATGAAAGGTGTGATTTAAGCAAAATTTTATTTGCACTCTTATAGTAATATAAAAGAAAGTTGGTATCCAAATTTTGGTGGGGACCCTGGGGGGACCGCCTCACCACTAAAGCCTGTCAAATCGATTTATAGACCAATCATGACAATATGAGCATTTGAGAGTAAAAAAACGAATCTGATATCCAATTATCGAGTCATGTTTCTGGGTGTCCGCCCCACCTCCAAAACACTCCCTAAATCTAACATATTGTATATACCTTCCATAGATATATATGGGGCTTAAATGAAAGGATTAGAGAATACAATTGATATCCATTTTCGGGAACAAGTCTCTGGGGACCTCCCCACCGCAAAATATACCCCCAAACAGGACTTAGATACTGACCACAGTAATATTGTATTTGAAGGTAGAGTACAAATCTTAGATCTGTTTTAAGGGCCGAGTGTCTGGGTGACCACCCCACCTCCAACATATCCCCAAACCAGACAAATGTACAGACCGTGGCAATATGTGACTTAAAAGAAAGGTATTTGCAAACAGGACTTATATTCCGACCATGGTAATACAGGGCACAAATAAAAGGTATTAGAGCGTCAGAGAGCAGCAGAGCGAGCCCGGTTCAGCTAGTTTTATATAAAAAAACAGCAATTTCTGTTAAATTTAAACATTTCGAATATGCGTTTAAAGTTGTCAACTAATTTTGTCATGTGACTTTGCGTGTGCATACAGTTCAACGATCTCTTGGAAATGTAGTGCAAAATGGTTTGATTGCTGTGCTTTGTGCCAATATTTTAGGAAAGATTTGTTCAAACATTTTTACAAAAAATAGCCACCGATGGAATAATAACAACTCTTATCGAACAACCATCATCATTAGTGACTACATTTTTATGCAACTTTTTCTTTCTTTTTAAATAAAAAGTAAATAAGCGCAAAAAAAACGATAATTATTTATTTTTGTTTCTTTCTTTTTTATTTTTTTATGAAAATGTCATGGCACAAACACAACAACAAAGAGAGTAAAGACATAAAATAAACAAAAACTGCGGCAACAAAGTGTCAGAAAAACACGTTTAGTCGAGCGTTAAAATTCATTGAACCCTACAAGTGGCTAGCATTGGGCGCGCACTACCCACTTTCGGGGGACGAATATTGTCAGCAGAGGTACCACCACCATCCATCCATTCAGAAGAAGCCAGCAAAAATAGTTGATAGCATTAGCAACCTCATTTTTTCCTTCCACTGTCGCGCAAATGACTTTGCTGCTAGCAGCAAGAGAAAGTTATGCCTGCCTTGTCTGTTGATTGGCGTTTGCAACTGATCAAAATAAATCAAGCAATGCGAAAAAAATGCTTTTTACCCTTCACCATAAGAAAAGTGGGCTTTATAAAACTTCGAAGTATTATCATAAGAACCCCTAAGGAATGTATATATTGGCCGATGAAGTGATGCCCCCCTTCGGTTTGACAAAGGCAATCTAACATTCGACAATGTTAGACAAACTTCTCCAAATGTTGCATAACTAATTTTTGAGCCGACTTCCAACAGCCGTCCTCAGTATAGACCAAATCGGCCCATAATCTGACGCAGGTACTATATAGTTTTAAATGCTACGTTTAGAATACAAATTTTAAAGAACGTTTGATGTCTGATTTTTCAACTGAGGTACAATAACATATTGTCCACTTACAAAAGCTCATTTTCTAACCATTAAAAAAAAGATAGACCTTCATATTCCAATTTCCCAAAAAATTGCAGAATTGCACATCGTGCTAAGTTCGGCCGGCCGAATCTTATATACCCTTCACCATGGATCGCATTTGTCGAGTTCTAGCGCGTTCGAGCGCGGTATCTCTTTTTAGGCAAACAAGGAATATTGAATAAGAGCTTTTATGCTATTGGAGCTATATCAAGTTTTAGTCCGATTCGGACCATAAATGAATGCCGAACATTGTATTGTAGAAGTCATTATGTAATATTTCAGTTCATTCGGATAAGAATTGCGCCTTGTAGGGTCTCAAGAAGCAAAATCAGGAGATAGGTTTATATGGGAGCTGTATCAAGCTATTGATCTATTCAGGCCATATTAAACACGTATGTTGAAATCATGAGAGAAGCCGTTGTACAAAATTTCTGCCAAATCGGATGAGAATTGCGCCCTCTACAGGCTCAAAAAGTCAAGATCCTAGATCGGTTTATATGGCAGCTATATCAGGTTATTTACCGATTTACGCCATACTTAGCACATTTATTGGAAGTAACAAAACACCTCAGACAAAATTTCGTCCAAATCGGATGAGAATTGCGCGCTCTAGCGGACGACGAAGTCAAGACCCAAGATCGGTTTATGTGGCAGCTATATCAAAACATGAACCGATTTGGCCCATTTACAATCTCAACCAACCTACACTAATAAGAAGTATTTTTGCAAAATTTCAAGCCGCTAGCTTTACTCCTTCCAAAGTTAACGTGCTTTCGACAGACAGACGGACGGAAATGCCTAGATCGACTTAAAATGGCATGACGATCAAGAATATATATACTTTATGGGGTCTCAGACTCATATTTCGACGTGATACAAATAGAATGACGAAATTAGTATGCCCCCATCGTATGGTGGAGGTTATAAAAGTTTTCAATATCACTTTTTATTTTAAAAAAATTTCAGATCCAATTAAAAACATGGTTGAATCAATTAGTTTTTAATTAAAAATGTCAAAACTTTCAATCACAATCGTTATTGAAGAAAATTAAGATCTTTTTAAAATAATGATCGAAACAATCTTTAAATTGAAAATGCCCAAAAAGTCAATCACAACCGTAACTGAAAAAATGTTCGGATTCAAAGAATTATTGATTCAATTAAATTTACTAAATTTCAATCACGATCCTAATTGAAAAAAAGTCTAGATTCGATTTAAAAAAATGATTGGTCCAATTAAATTTTTGATTGAAAACGTTTTTATACCCACCGCCGAAGAATGGAGGTAAAATCATTTTGTCATATCGAAATATCCATGATCAGCGTAAAAATCTAAGACGATCTAGCCATGTCCGTCTGTCTGTCGAAATCACGCTACAGTCTTTAAAAATAGATATATTGAGCTGAAAATTTGCACATATTCTTTTTTTGTCCATAAGCAGGTTAAGTTCGAAGATGGGCTATATCGGACTTTTTCTTGATATAGTCCCCATTTAGACCGATCCGCCGATTAAAGGTCTTAGGCAATTAAAAGCCACATTTATTATACGATTTTGCTGAAATTTGGGACAGTGAGTTGTGCTAGGCCCTTCGACAATATTCTTTTATTTGGTTCAGATCGGTCCAGATTTGGATAAAGCTGTCATATAGACCGATCCGATTTTGCTTTATTATCCGATTTTGCTGAAATTCGGGACAGTGAGTTGTGTTAAGCCCTTCGACATCTTTTTTCAATTTGGCTCAGATCGGATCAGATTTGGATATAGCTGCCATATAGACCGATCTCTCGATTTAAGGTCTTGTGCCCATAAAAGGCGCATTTATTGTCTGATGCCGCCGAAATAGTGAGTTAAATTAAGCCCCTCAACATACGTCTGCAATATGGCTCAGATCGGTCTAGATTTTGACATACAGGGTGGCTGATGAATATTGCTACAATGATGAATATTGCTACATTTTTTTTTCGGTGTATGGAATACATTTTTCTTTTATTCATGTTAAATTAAATTATTAAATTAATTATTAAATTATTATTAATTAAATTAATTAATTAATTAATTAAATTAATTATTAAATTATTATTATTAAATAGAAAAAAAGTTATTACATTTTTTTTGGTAGCGGCTTTCATCAGCCACCCTGTAGCTGCCATATAGACCGATATCTCGGTCTTGCGCCCATAAAAGGCGCATTTATTGTCCGATTTCGCCGAAATTTGGGACAGTGAGTAGTGTTAAGCTCCTCGATATTTTTCTGTAACATGACCCATATCGGTCCAGATTTGGATATAGCTGCCATATAAACCGATATCTCGATTTAAAGTCTTCGCCCCTTAAGAGACGCATTTACAATCCGATTTTACTGAAATTTTACACAGTGACTTATGTTAGGCTTTTCGACATCGGTTGCGTATATGGTTCAGATCGTTTTATTTTTAGATATAGCTACTAAAAAGATCAATAATTTGTTATACACAATTGAACAATGACTTGTACTTATTTGGTATGACTTGTATTTATTATTTGGTCCAAATCGGAACATATTTCGATATAGCTGCTGTGGGGAATAAGGTATACATTTTCCACCGGATTATGAAGAAAGGTGATTTACATATATACCCGAGGTGGTGGGTATCCAATGTTCGGTCCGGCCGTACTTAACGCCTTTTTACTTATTTTTTTTCACATTTTTAAGTGAAAAAATTGTCGTGGCGTTTTTTTCTGTATATTTGACACGTTAGCATGTTCGCGTAGCACACATATATAAAAATTCAAATTTACAAAGCACCCATATAGCATTTGCTACATTGTCCAAGAACAGCTTCTATAGCTTATTTGGGTAAATGAAAGGCAAAAGCCATTCTCTGGTTCTGATTGCCTTTAATTAGTTTGTTTGGAATTTCCGGAATGTTTTTGGAGTACCATTATTATATTGATACTAAAGATAATTATACTGTGCATATAAAAATTAATAATTATTCTTAAAAACAATAAAAGTAACAAATATAAGTTTTTCTTTATACAGTGACTGTATAATAAAAAAATATTAATGTAAAATAAGCTTAAGTTTGGTTAAATTTTTTGGACTGCCTTTATTACATGAGTCATTTGAATGACAATTTTTATTTCGAGTTCGACTAAATTTAAAGTGTTTAGTTTAAAGGCTAATATACTAAATATTTGTGCCTTTTTTCATATACCCTAAATATTTAAAAATTTCTTCTGGGCTACAGTGTCATTTGTGATTCCAGCCTTTAGTGGAACGTGGAATGGTTAATTTTGTGAGCTCTAGAACCATTCGGGGAGGGATCAACATAATCATCAAAAAAATTTGGGAACGAGAAGTAAAAAAATAAGCGCTGCTGTATTATGCGGCCCAAGCTTAACTTGAAGAGTTCACTTTACAGAAGTTGGTTAGAACAGAAGTCTTACTGTCATGACAAAAAAAATAACGGAAGTATGTTTGGAAAACAAGCAGATAGAGTACACGCTTCAAGTAGCGAAATCTGAAAGGACGTGGAGGAAAATTAAACTATGCAACATATCCCAGGTATTCAACTTAAGGTTCTTATTTCTTTGAAGACTAGTCGGAATCCGCGACAAACACATTCGTAATATTGGGCTTTTTAAGAGAGCTGCCTAGTTAAATGGTGGATTTTAAAAGGCGCCACGTTCTCTTTCTTTATAAAATATCTGTTTTTTTTTTTTAAATCTTTCTCTTTGTCCAATTTGTGTCATTCGTTGATATTCTTATCTCTTTGCCTCCTTGTAACTCCTTCTTAGATTTTTCCTAATTAGTAAGCAATCAAGTGTATAGTTCAGGTTTTAATCTAAAAAAAAAATGATTCTGAATATTTTACTTTTCATTTACAATATCTGCTTGCATTCCATGCTCGCTTTAATTACTTGTACTATCTCAGAGATTTTCATTTTGTCTTCGCTGCCATAATGAGGGTGCTAGTCTTTTAGCTAGCTTTGCAAACATTGGGAAAATTGGAAGCTTGTATCGCATAGATTATTCCATAGTCATAGATACAACCACAAAGTCGTGCGTTCAACTTTTTTAAAGGTGAAATATGAATTGCTTGCAAAAACGAAATAAACCAACAGCAAAGAAATTAAACTCCATGAGAAGGCTCTCCAATCCGCCAACTCCACTCCCAAAGTTATGATGTTGAGAAAACTCAAGCAAGACCGAAAGATTTAAATTCAAATAGCACACCGACAACAATAGTTTCAATGTCAAAGTGAAAGTTGACTTTGCGAGACTGTTGGGAACCAGGCAGTGGCAACAATGACGTTAAAACCCACCATAATGGTGATAATGGATTTCCACAAATTCCAGTCCACCAAACTACTCATACGAAAAGGCTGAATGCAAAAATAATAACGGATACTTTCTGCAATTCAATTCTTATTTTTATGACAGATCATTTGATTTTAATATCGGTTTGGAAAAATCGACTTACTTCTTGCGAAACACTTTGGCCGCTGTCAAAGTGGCATATGCCGCCATTTCCCTGCGGCTGCTTTCCACTTGTGGCGCACTGAATCTAGAGAGTAAGGCTGCCGGATGGTCGTCATGCAGGATATGACCTAAATTAAAGAAAAAGAATTCCAATTCGTAAGTTCATATGTCTATCGTAAAAACTTAATTGCGCGCTTACCTACCATTTCTGAGCATATCCGGTTCAATAACACCATAAAGTTCTCTCATTGCATAGAGGCCCTCTCTAGCCGAGGACTCAAGGACTATATCCATAAGCGTAGGCCTATGCGAGATCATTTGGCGGCCATCATTTTCTCCCGTTTCGTACGCCTCATAATACTCATTAAAATATCTGTGTCGTCCTGAGCGTTTGGAAAGTATTGGCTTTGGCAATTCCACAGGTGGTAGGTTCTGCTCACTTATAAACTTGATATCGTGCGGTTTGAGGTCTCTGAGATATTCTTGGCATTTTGTAAAACTCCGTATTTCATAGAGTATGAGAAAGGAAAGTAGTAAATGCTTCCGACAGAACATTGCATCTATAATTGTAAATTGAAGCTCTATTAGTAATTTAAAAATTTAATGACAGCGACCATGGTTGTCATGAAAAGTTCATAGGAGACATAAATCTATTTTGCATAGCAATTGTATGGGGGTCATGCAAAAGCGTGGGACAAAGGGATTTTAAAATCTTAACTGTTGGCCAAATTGGTTGTGACTTACACATTCAAAATATTTAAATCGAGTGGTTTCCGATACTAAAAATTGTTCGCGTATAGAGTTATAAATTACAAAATTGAAAATCAGGACGACCTACACATGGGACCTTTACTGATATTGCAAGTAGAGTTTCCTATCCTTTGAAAAACCAACACTTTTTGTGCTAAATCAGTGGCAAAAAGCCTTGAAAAACTTTAAATCGTTGATACCACTAAGTGGGGGTTATACACGCAAAATAGTTAACACGTTTGGAATATTTTTATGACAAACAAAATACTTTAATTACGAAGTTTCTTCTTTTATTGCAACTGTGTAACGTTTCGCTTCAACATATTAAACGTTAGCCATAAATGTAGCGTTATTGAACGTAAATAACTTTGTTTATTGTAAATAAAGTAGGAAGCTTCGCCTACGGTAAAGGGACCTTTCTCTTAGTTGTAAAACCAAAAACTCTTTAATGGCAAAAGTGTCTCTATAAGCGCAAACAATTATTCGTTTACTGGTCCGATAATTATTCTGTTATCTCTCTTACTATAGAATTAGCGTGCAAATTTGAGTGTATCAACCATTGATGGGCAAAAATAGTCTTGTGTATGTACACAAGAAAAAAGTTCATCAAGTCCATGGGCTTGCAAATAATTAAAATTGTATGTTCGTCACTGGTATAGTCACATTTTCACACAATTTTTTTTTTCACTGAGTGAAGAGTGTGGTGAGCAATCGGTCGAATGCGGATGAAAAACTCGAAAAGTAAAAATTCTTAAAGTTTTGCCTTAGGTACAAAAACATTGATATGTCCAATGACAAAAATCATTAGAGCAATAGACAAATGGGTGCCAGGTGCTAGAGAATGCGCCAGGAATTTCTAATGCACATACATTGTTTGGCAATATTTACACGATAAGGAAATATCCATACCAAAGAAGGTATTTAAATGTGCGAAAACCATAACTCCTATAATTATTTTTTTGTTTTATTTATACCATACCGAATACAGCAGATCAATATACAAATCCATAATGGAGTTGTGCAAAAAGGGAAGGCTTTTAATATAATTGTGTATCAAATACAAATTTGCCCATGAGCATTTCATTGTGGAATGGCGGCAAACTTGTGTATGAGTATGAGTGCTCTCTGATTAAAGTTTATGCTCAATGATATGGAACTCCTTTTTTATAGAAGAGTTCCAACGGCGTGCCGGAGTGCAACACATCTTTGTCCTGCGGGAAATATTGCAGATCCTTCAACTTCATCGAAGTTATAAAAAATTTTTGCCCTGAAATTTGTTCATTCTCATTTTGGCGGTTTTGCTATCATTAGGACGGCATATACAAAAGTTTGACTTTAAATAAAATGTTTTACAAATCAAGAATGTATTGTTAGAGTCGCAAATTCTTGCAAGAATTTATCGCAAAGAAGATTTACTTTCATCGTAAACAAAGTCCAACGTTTTTCACAAAAGAAGTTTACTTGTGAAAAATTTCTTTTATGTGAAACGAACTATTTTTTTGCGTCTAGTGAAATGTGCACTGATGTGGCTTCAGTGATCTAAAATATAATGTAATTGGCAATGGCAAAGGTTTTTCTTATAAATTACGAAGTCTAGCGGGAAATATTGAAGATCCCTCATCTTCGGCGGAGGTTATAAAAAATGTTGTCTTGAGAACGCCATACTCATTTTGGTCGTTTTCCTGTGCTGAATTAGTATCTTGATCCTAGCTTAAAATTTCCAAGCTCCTAAGATAGATTTTATTTTTTTATAAATACTAGCTGTAGGAGTAAAGAAGAACTCAAGATATTGTTGGACCCTTCCCGTGCTTCCTTTCTGTTGAAATTTTCCGCATTCGATATATACTTTGAATTTTTTCTTCATTTGAGTACCATGTCGCCCGGAAAAGGTCCAAGACTCTCTCAGATCTTGGACTCTGGCCAGATTATAACCTACCCGCCTTCCCCCTTCCCTACGCATGTGCTTTAAACTGTTTTAAAACCAGATTTCCTAATCCTGAATTTGGATTTTTAATAGCAAGTTTAGAAATAAGGATCAGAACGGACTGTTTTCTATTCCAACAAATAGATAATACATTTCAACAACGATATAGGCATGCCATTATTTTTAAGCAATAATTACTATTAAATCGAAGTTATTATTTATTATTGTTATTTTCCATAGATCGGTATGTCATTATTGTTAGCACTTCAGTATTTGTACGCAGAATTAACTATTTATGAACTGGTGGTGTGTTTACTTTGAAGCACTTTCCTCCAATGCCATGCCCATTTATAGTAATATTGAGGGTGTAATTGGTTACTGAAATTTTGTCACGGATTACCCCCTGACTTACCCGGTAATGTGACTTTTTACTGTAAATATATTTACTGACGGACATGACCATCTGTTTTAAATTATGATCGCTAGTTGACTATTCTTAAATCTAACCTCAAAGTCAATTGCCCAACTTTCAACGATATTTTGACCTTCATTCTAGATTTTTGTCTTTAACAGCAAAGTTAAAGATTTATTAACCTACCATTTAAAATAAAAAATCCTTATAATGAAGAAAAATATTTTTCACCAAAGGGAATGTTCCCTTAAAAAGTTGGAAAATTAAACATCTTTATATTGTTTGGTAATCTTTGCCTCGAATCTTAGGCCAAACATTTTTTAAGTGTGGGGAGAAGTTTTTACATGGCATAGTAACCTCACAAATGTCGCCAGCATTACTTCTACGAAAATTCCCGTGAACATTCCTTTCCATTCCATTTTCTCGGAAGGATTCGAAGACAGGCGTTCAGCGTCATAGGCGGATATGTTTACCTCTACGCTACGGTGGCCTCCCACGCTAGGTTAAAGTTGGCAGCATGTGTTCTTCCACAACAATTAAATGCACTTAACATCGATCTACCGCACCAAATTGCTTGAAATTTACTTTGTAATTTGCATATCAAAATATGATATTACAGGTCTAATTTTAGAAATATATCAAAATAACTTTAGAATCGGATTTTTGGCCATATTCCAAAAAAATTGAGGAGTGAAACTCTAAAGTATAAATAAAAAATTGAAATATAGTACCGGTAGTGAAAAAATTGTACAATTTGGCGCATTCTTTACGAATTTGGCTAGATCTTTGAATTTTTATACCCACCACCGAAGGATTGGGGTATATTCATTTTGTCATTCCGTTTGCAACACATCGAAATATCCATTTCCGACCTTATAAAAAATATATATTTTCTTGATCAGCGTAAAAATCTAAGACGATCAGGCATGTCCGTCCCTCTGTCTGTCTGTTGAAATCACGCTACAGTCTTTAAAAATAGAGATATTGAGCTGAAACTTTTCACAGATTCTTTTTTTGGCCTTAAGCATAACCTGCTTCGAAGATTGGTTATATCGGAGGGCTTATATCTTCATATAGCCCTCATATAGATTGATCCGCCGATTTGGGGTCTTAGGCCCATAAAAGCCACATTTAGTACCCGATTTTGCTGAAATTTGGCACAGTGAGTTATGTTGGGCCCTTCGAAATCCTTCTTCAATTTGGTAGATCGGTCCAAATTCGGATATACCTGCCATATACACCGATCTCTCGATTAAAGGTCTTGCGGCCATAACAGGCGCATTTATTTTCCGATTTTGCCATAATTTCGGACAGTGATTTGTGTTAACCTCTTCGACATCCTTCTTCAGTTTGGCTCAGATCGGTCCAGATTCGGATATAGCTGTCATATAGACCGATCTCTCGATTTGGGGTCTTAGGCCCATAAAAGCCACATTTATTATCCGATTTTGCTGAAATTTGGGACAGTGAGTTATGTTAGGCCCTTCAATATTCTTTTTCAATTTGGCCCAGATCGGTTCAGATTTGGATATAGCTTCCATATAGACCGATCTCTCGATTTAAAGTTTTGGGCTCAAGAAAAGCGCATTTATTGTCCGATGTCGCCGAAATTTCGGGCAGTGAATTGTGCTAAGCCCTTCGCCATTTCTCTTTAATTTGGCCCAGATCGGTTCAGATTTTATTGTAGCTGCCATATAGACCGATCTCTCGATTTAAGGTTTTGGACCCATAAAAGGCGCATTATTGTCCGATTTCGGCGAAATTTGAACAGTGACATCCATCTTCAATTTGCCCCAGATCGGTCCAGATTCGGATATAGCTGGCACATAGACCGATATCTCGATTTAAAGTCTTGGCCCCATAAATGGCGCATTTATAATCCTATTTTACTGAAATTTGACACAGCGACTTATGTTAGGATTTTCGACATCGGTGTCGTATATGTTTCAGATCAGTTTATTTTTAGATATAGCTTCTAAAAAGAACTATATATTGCTATACACAATTGAACAATGACTTGTACTTCTTAGTATTTGGTCCAAATCGGAACATATTTCGATGTAGCTGCTATTAGACCTTAGGTATGCATTTCTCAGGAAAGGTGCTTTACATCCGCCTTTATACTTGGTTTACTTAGGTTTGTTATGGCAATTTAAATTGGACCATTTCGTACTTTATTTATGGGTTAAGCTAGGTACACTTGAAAAATTTATATATGTTGGATGACTTAATGATTATAGAAATTTTTCTGAACTGGTACCAATTTCGGTACTAAAAGTACGTCTTCCAGTGCTATTTTTTATTTACTTTTCTTTCCACTCCCATTATTTCACAACAGATGCCTTTTATCCCAAATTTCGCCGTGTGCGTAGTCACCTTTTTCGTACTTTGTTACTTTTCAGCACCTAAATGTACAAAAACTCCCCGACTTAGGTGGTTATACCTTACCTATGTACTATCTCAATTTACAAAAAAAGTACCAAACAGAACCAATTGCTGCACTAAACGTTCAATTTCTTCTACTTCCGGCATGATTTTGTGAATTTCTGCTCGCCAAATCTTATTTTTTCGAGGCGCTCTTTAATTTGGGCCCAAACAATTCTAGCCCCTTAATTATGCTCGGGGAAACTGTCACCCTTTTCGTACTATTGGGTACTTTTTAGTACCTAAACGTACGTTTATTTTATAACATTTTGGCACCAAAAAGTTAAAAATATTACAAAAGAGCTTATTTTCGTGTTTAGCGAACGCAGAGAAAGGTAGAGTTATGTAATTTGATAAAAATTAACGTAGTATTGAATTTTAATGTTGTAGCTGACTCATGATACAACTAAGAAACTACCTTGATGAATGCCGTAAATTGAAATTTCTAAGTTGTTTAAGAAATAAACTTTGTTTTACAAATTATCTTCTTCAAATGTGTGGCATATCGGATCAAATAGAATATATTTTTAATATAAAAAATCACAGCTGTGTTATTAAGCCTTTGACATTTAGATTTATTGCAAAATCAAAATAAAAATAAAAAAAAAATGTACTCAGTTGTTCGCATGACCTCACCTTATAAGTGCATTATGTACTGTAGTTGACACTATTTTGTACTTTTATGTACTAAATGAGTTAGAAAAATAAAATATGACAATGACCGATAATATGTCAAACTTCTTTTCTGAATGCATTCAACTAGGCGGAATGCGGCATGCAGTTACTGTCCATTTTTAGAGATGGGATTCTACCCGTATCCTACACGAAAAAAAAACTACTTTTGTAAAAAACATTGGACTTTGAATTTGAAAGTATTTGTCTGCTTATAAATGGCGACTCGCCCGATACCAAACACAAATATTATGCTCTCACAACGTAAAAAATGCAAATTTTGCCCATGAACATTCCGCTAAGGAACAGGGATACAGATACAGTGCGACACCTCCTTGGAGAGAAGTTTTACATGGCATAGAGGGGAAAACCACCACTGAACATTTTTTTCAGATGATCTCGCCAGGATTCAAACCCAGACGTTCAGCATCCAAGGCGGACATGCTAACCTCTGCGCTACGGTGGCTTCCACACCACACCATACAGAATATGAAAATATTTCTTGTAACCCATCCGAGGTTCGAGGGTTGCCTTTTACATTTCAGGATTAGAGAACAAAAATAAATATTAATCATTGAAAATAGCTTTATTGTTTTTCGAAATATTCTCCATTAAGATCCATACACTTTTGCATACGTTTAACCCTTTGTCGAAGCACTTTTGCCACTCTGATTGAGGTATCTACAAAACATGCATTCTGAACGCATCAACCGCTTTTTCAGGTGTAGAAAAACGTTGACCTCTCATTTTAGTTTTTAGGAACGGGAATAAAAAGAAGTCATTCGGTGGCAAGTCAGGCCTATACGGCGGATGACTCATCAAATCGATGTTTTTAGTGCTAAAAAATTCAGTTGTTTCTTATTTTTGGAGCATATCTTTCGACCAATCGACACGAGCCTTTTTTTGAGCGATTGACAAATTGTGTGGGATCCAATGGGAACAATTTTTTTTTAAGGTCAAATCTTCATGCAATATTGAATGTATGCTGGTCCCACTAATGCCTAAGGTTGTCTCAATCTCACGATAGCTCACTTGTAAAAAATAATCGCACGAAAATGTTCACGATTTGATTCCATTATTTTGGGCGAGATGAATCTTTAACGTTACTGTAAACAACACAAATAACGCTCGTATATCAAAACGTTCTGAGTACGTATAACCTACAAAATATCAATTCTTATGATAGAGGCACCTGGGTTCGAATCCTGGCGAGAACATCCGAATAAATTTTCAGCGACATTTGTGAGGTACTGTACTATTTGGTATGGCATTATGCAAAAACTTCTCCACAAGAAGGTGTCGCACTGTGGCACGCCATTCGGCCAATTGGGCACAGACAAATTTGCTGTGGAGGCTACAAATATTGTTAGGTACAAAATTTTTTCATCGGTTTAGGGGACATATGGAGTAAAATAAACATGTGTCCAATTGGAGGATCTCGGCTTGATAATTTTTGTATGGGTTTTGGGGACACATGGAGTAAAAAACCAGTAAGGCAAGGCAAAAGTCGGGCGGAGCCGACTATATAATACCTTACACCACCTAGTATACGTACAGCTTTTAATATATAACACTCATCTCCAAATCTAGTCAGACTTTAATTTAAAAATATATATCGCATATATATTGCATAAAAAATTGACATATCGCATAAATATAGTATGTCTAAATCGGAACCGAATTTTATGAAATTTTGCACACGTATTGAGACGTCAAATTAAACAACTCGTGCTAAATCTTGTTGAGATCGGACTAAAATTGTGTCTTCTACCGCCTTAAAACTCCATATCGGTTGAAATATATAAATGGGAGCTTTATCTTATTCTGTGCCGATTTTGACAAAATTTGACACACATATTAAGACGTTCAACAAAACACCTAATGCATAATTTTGTAAAGATTGAACAAAAATGAGGCTTCTACAGCCTTAAAAGTCCATATAAGATGAAAGATATATATGGCAGCTATTCTAAATCAGAACCGATTTTAATGAAATTAAAATTGGGACGTGCAAACGTATTGGGACGTCAAATAAAACGTTTCATACTAAATTTTATAAAGATCGGACCAAAATTGTGGCTGCTACAGCCTGATAATTCCATATCGGATGAAAAATATATATGGGAGCTACATCTAAATCTGGACCTATTTTGACGAAACTTTGCACACATATGACAAGTCAAACAAACAACACCTCGCACTTAATTTTTTAAAGATCGGACAAAAAATGTTAGCTTCTACAGGCTTAAAACTCCATATCGGAGAAAATGTACATTTGGGAGCTATATCTAAATCTGCACCGATATTTATGAAACCGATATGGCTTTTCCATATCTTTCAACCGTTATGGCTTTTTAAGGCTGTAGAAGCTACAATTATCATCCGATCTTCACAAAATTTGGCATTGTTTGTGTTAATTGTTTTAATTTCCTTGGATAATTCCATGTTACAAGTTTATGTATTATTTTTTTGCAATTTCATACATACAAAAAAAATCTAATTAACTTATTAAAAAAAGTTGTTGCTGAAAATTTCCAGAAAACTATTTCATGAAGCATCCTTGCCCATTATATGGCAGGTATCAAAAATTGCGTTGGTACAATCACACAATACCGCGACATTGCGTTATTAGATCACACATTATTTGAATATTATTTTTTGGTTTGCTTTTTGTAAGGTTTGTATGGTCGGATCACTAGATAATGCAAACAAAAATGAATATGGATTCTTAGATTAGCCCTAATCTAATAATTGCAAATTATTTTCATTTACAATAATAAAATTTGCTTGTGTCTTTATTTCAGAAATTTGCTTGTGTCTTTATTTCAGAAATTTGCTTGTGTCTTTATTTCAGAAGCCATATATCCAACTTTGTTTTATAACCCTTGCTTTAGCTAATACAGCTTGGTGTACAGTAATCTGTGGTTAAATTGCATGTTTTCTTTTGCAGCATTATCTCCAAAATAACCAATGCTACTTCAAATATTCATAAAAGAAATCGATTAAATTTGTCACATCACATGTTACTGTAATTAAAACCATTTCTCGATCACTATATTAGGTCGCTAGTAAATATAAACAAATATCCACTTTAAATATTAAAATATTCAAAACTTTATGGGCCAAGAGCCGAAAGTATTTCACTTCTTTAACCGGAATTGTATGCGCAGCATTGAGAACATCTGAATTTAATCACCTGTCTCCGATGGAGCTGTTTAATCCATATATATTTCTTATAAAAAATTGATAAACTTTGTAAACACACGCAAACGCACAAATGATTAAATGATTTCACAGAAACGCAATATTTAATTTGTCCTTTCGATTTCGATACTTTCGGACTTGGGTTACAATATATGAGGCCACGAATTTTTGCGTTTGTTTCACAGATCGCCGTAAAGTAGACTGAATTCATTCTCGCCTTTTGATTTTCATTAGAAGTCAAAGCGAAGATCGTAGAAACAATGTCTGTCCGATTATCTGCCGGTTTACCTGAACAACCAAAGGCAAGAGTAGCAGCACCATCAGCATCACCAATCACCATCAGCATCTGCAAAGCCACTTAAGGCACTTTATTCAACTGCCTCAAATGTTGGTTTGTAAAAGTTTTTTTTTTTCCTTTTTTTGTTTTTATGTTTGTTACTTTCATCGCACAGTGACTTTAGACGAATGATTATTTTACTTTTCTCTATGAAAATTCGGAAATTGAAAATTCTATGGTTGAGAAGGAAGCATAGAGTCAAAATAATATATGAAAGTCTACATTAGCAGATTATCCAAATGCAAATGTTTATTTAAAGCCTTGTAACTTAACTGGTGGAGGCCACCGTGGCTCAGGGTTTAGAATATCCCCCTATGACGTTAAACGTCTGGATTCGAATTCTGGTGCGCACATCATAAAATTTTTTCAGTGTTAGTTATCCCCTCCTTATGCTGGCGACATTAATGAGGTACAATGCCATGTAAAACTGTCGCACTGTGGCTCTACCCTCCGACTCTCCTTTAAAAGCATATGTGAGAAGTTTGCCTCTGTTTCTTAACTGCCTCAAAGAAAACCTTAAACAAATAATACCTCTAAGAACCCTCTGAGAACCTATACCAGGAGATTGGTTTGTATGGCAGCTACACCTAAATATTTGACAAGAATATCGGGGGCTTAGAAGAACTAGCGCTTGCAATTTTGCCCAACCAAAAAATTTTAATATTTTTTTGCTTCTTATAGGAATGAAATAATTCGGAATCGGTTTTTATTACATAAAAGGTACCGTTTTTATGCCCTACACCACCATTGTGGTACAGGGTATTATAACTTTGTGCATTTGTTTGCAACGCTAAGAAGGAGAAGAGCTAGACCCATTGATAAGTATACCGATAGGCTAAGAATCTCTTCCTGATTCGATTTTGTCCGATTGTCATACAATTTTGCACAAGTCTAATTTTTGGCCCAATGACGAACGCTATTGATTTTGAAGAAATTCGGTTCAGATTTAGATATAAGTCCCATATACATCGTTCATCCGATATGGCCTTTTAAGGCGGTAGAAGCCATAATTTTCGTCCGATCTTTACAAATTTTGGCATGAGGTTCTTTATCTGACGTTTTCATATGTATGCAAAATTCATCAAAATTGGTTCAGATTAAGATATAGCTCACATAGCTTCATCTGATATGGTATTTAAGGTTGTAGAAGCCACAATTTTGGTCCGATCTTTACAAAATTTGGCATGAGGTGCTTTATTTGAAGTCTTCATACGTGTGCAAAATTTAATGAAATTCGGTTCAGGTTTAGATATACCTTCCATATATATCTTTCATCCGATTTTACTTTTAAGGCTGTAGAAGCCACGAGGTGTTTTTTTTACGTGTTAATACGTGTGAAAAATTTCATAAACTTCGGTTTAGATATAGATATAGGTCCCCTATATATCTCTCATCCGAAATAGACTTTAGCCTGTAGAAACCACAAGTTTCGTCCGATTTTGCATGAGACGTTTTATTTGATGTTCCAATACGTGCGCAAAATTTCACTTAAATCGGTCGTGATTTAGATATAGCTCCAATGTGTATATTTCATCCGATATGGACTTTTAAGGCAGTAAAAGACACAATTTGGCCACATCTCTACAATATGGGGCGTGAGATGTTCTACTTGAAGTTCCAGTATGTGTCAATAAAATTGGCACAGGTTTTGATATAACTCCCATATAATCTTTTATCCGATATGGCCTTTTAAGGATGTGGAAATCCAAATTTGTTGTCCTATCGTAGGAAAATCTTACAAGGTTCTGTTTGATATTTCAATAGGTATCTAAATTAAAGTCCGAGTAGATTTTGAGATAAGTTCTACATATTAAAAGTATTACGTACACCAGGTGGTGTAGGGTATTACATAGCCAGCTCCGCCCGACTTTTTCCTTTCCTTACTGGTTTTTCATTTAATTGTGGCACAACAAACTTCTTTATGGTTGGTTTTACGAAAGCAATCAAGCACCTTGTTTACTATAAGGGTTGCCAGTACTTTTTCCTTTTTTTAGTAGCATCAAATTTGTATACCCTCCACCATAGAATGGGGAGGGAGAATTTCCTTGCACCAAAATTAATTAATAATTGGAGCAAATACACCAAAATCTCAACATGTTTTAGAAACAAGTGAAAAGCAGTTAAGCTCGGCAGTGCCGAACTTTGAATACCCACCACCTCGGGTATATATGTGAACTACCTTTCGTCATATGCCGGTGAAAAGTCCATAATTTATGCCCCCATAGAAGCTATATCGAAATATGGTCCGATTTGGACCACATTCGGCACGGACATTGAGTGGTCTTATAAGTACAGCTCATTGTTCAATTTTGTAGAGGAAAATATTGGTCTTTTTGGTAGCTATATCCAAATATGGACCGATTTGACGCATATACAACTCTGATGTCGAAAAGCCTAACATAAGTGACTGTGTCAAATTTCGACGAAATCGGACAATAAATGAGTCTTTTATGGGCCCAAGATCTTAAATCGAGATATCGGTCTATACGGCAGCTATATACAAATCTGGACCGATCGGGGCCAAATTGAAGAAGGATATCGAAGGGCCTAATAAAACTAACTATCCCGAATTTCAGCAAAATGGGATCATAAATGTGGCTTTTATGGGCCTAAGACCTTAAATTGACGGATCAGTGAATATGGGGGCTATATCAAGATATAGTCCGATATAGCCATCTTAATCTACCTATGGACGAAAAAAGAATTTGTGCATAGTTTCAGCTCAATATCTCTATTTTTAAAAGACTGTGGCGTGATTTCAACAGACACACGGACTGACGGACAGATGCTGCAGATACTCTGGCACTGGCTAGGCTCAGGGCCCCCTAGCGACGCCGATGCCGCCCATCCTATGGGCATCCTAAATGCTAATGAGGGAGAAAACCCCTTCTGAATGGATATAGAATCACTACTAAATATTTTTTTTTGAGATTTGAACTACGTTGAAATTTTTTGCGCAGTGTTCTTTTAAGATTCCCAAAGGTGCCAAAAACTTACATTTTGGGCTGAACTGGCAAAAATTTTGTAAGTAAAGGATACGTGCGCCCGTAGCGTAAATTTTTTATACAATTCATGGTGGTAGGAGGCCACCGTAGCATGTCCGCCTATGATGCTGAAAGCCTGGGTTCGAATCCTGGCGAGACCATCAGAGGTTAGCATGTCCGCCTATGACGCTGAAAGCCTGGGTTCGAATTCTGGCGAGACCATCAGAAAAAAATTTTTAGCGGTGGTTTTCCCTTCCTAATGCTGCCAACATTTGTGATGTAAAACTTCTTTCCAAAGAGGTGTCGCACTGCGGCACGCCATTCGGACTAGGCTATAAAATGAGGCCCCTTATCATTGAGTCTAAACTTGAATCGGACTGCACTCATTAATATGTGAGAAGTTTGCCCCTAAGTTTCCACTGATGAAGTTCATGGGCAAAATTTGCATTTTTTCATGGTGGTTGATTTCCAAGATTCGGCCTGCTCGAACTAATCATATTTTTACTTGTTTGGGACTAAAATGGGTTCATTTGTCAGCGTAATTTTAAATGGGAAAAGAGTTCGAAACTTTAAATTTAAAAATATGAATTAAGTAAAAAAAATGATTGCTCGATGAAGGTTTGGTCTACAGACACTGTGCCGCGTGTATCACCGATACTTGGCGTTATTTATGAAGTCGTAAAAACTGAGAGTTTTCTTCTTGATCGATGAGTAGACCAGTAGTAGTTTTTTTTTGGCTACTGAGCTGTCAAAGCAATAGGAGAAGGCTAAGAGGAAGTGGGCTGGTATAAAAGAAAGAATGTTGTCCAGTTGTGGTTAGCCATCAAAGCTAATAAAGCAGTAACAGCATTAACATATCTGTATCGTCAACAGCACCATTGCATCAACAGAAAGCTTGGTTTGGAGCTCTGAATATCCCAAGAATCCAGCTCTGTTTTGCTTTCTTTCAAATGTTCATTTTCTTTTCACTTTCAACGGGGCGAATTTGTGTTTGGTTTTACGAGTTTCAGAGCTTTTTTCGTCTTAATTGTGTTGTCCACTTCACTTTTATTTGATTTATTTCCCAATTTTGGTGTTGTGTTTTGTGCCAGACCCCCAATGGGACCGGGTGATAAAAATTTAATTAATCATTTTGGCGTCTGTGCATTTACATGACATGCTCTCTACCCAGGCACATCAAAAAATATCTCATTTCAAGTGACATAAAATTGCTGGGGGCTGTTAAAAGTTCCCAATATTGGAGAAAGGCCAAAAGGGAAGGGAATCCACAACAATTACCACCCAATACAAATAACACCAAAGAGACCATAATGATGATGATGTTAATCATTTTGATGATAATGATGATAGACAACAGCATCATCATCAGTAACATGGGGGCCACTTAGACAAGATGGTATGACCAACGATCGCTCCACTCACTCAATAATGGTGTTGGTCTATGGTTGGATATTTGAAGACTTCATGCTTGCGGCTTGTGATCCGGGGCTGATAGATCAACGTGTGTTCGTCTGTCCTCCATCCGTGATACCATCTGTTTTTGAGTGGAGAAAGTTCTTTGGATTTTTTTTTTTTCCTTTTTTTATTTATTTTAAATTGTTTTCTTGTATTTAAATATTGGTCATATACACTCTTGCACTTTTCGCATCTACCTCAATGCCCGTTTTAAAAACCTTATAATTAATTTACCAATGGTCATTTACTTTGATCAATTTGAAGGAAATTTAAATTGTATGCTCCACCACTACTTTCCATGACGGATGAAAAAATGTTCAATTATTCATTCATATGCGAAAGCAATAGAATATACACTTAATTTCTCACTCTGGAGCTTTGAATGTCAACATTATAATTAGCAGTGGATTGTTATTTGTGAAAGAAATTTTGCCGTAGTGCATAACTAAGTTTCTTTTGGTTTTGCCAAACTTAAAGGAAGTACTTTCAATTTAATTTTGGCTTAGGGCTCGCAATGAAATGCCAAATGAATACATTGAAGTGTCTAATCACTTCACTCGTGGGGGGAAGCCCAAGGAAATGCCTTGAGAGATCCAAGAAGATCATTGATAAGATTTCACTTTCCCCCTAAATTCAATAGACTGATGTCAAGTATGTGAATGAATGTAATCTCAAAGTGCAGTTTCTTTGAAGTTAAATTAATTTAGTATTTACAAAAATATTTAAAATAAAAAGTTAGACCACGCCGAACTTATATATCAAATTTGCCCATGAACATTCCATTAAGGAACAGGGGCAAACTTCCCACATATCAATGAGTGCTGTCCGTTTCAAGTCTAACCGCAATGATAATTGATCTCCTCTTTATAGCCAAGCCCAGAACGGCGAGCATGTGCCAGCATTTTCTGATGTTCTCGTCAGGATTCGAACCCAGGCGTCCAACGCCATACATCCAAAAAATAATCCGTTGGACTGAAAGGAAATTTTCGACAAGTAAACTTTTTTTCTGAAAAACGTGCGGACTTTGTTTACACTAAAAGTTAATTTTTCTAGCGATAAAAAATAATCCGTTTCACATAAAGGAAATTTGTGCCAATTAAACTTATTTTGTGAAAAACGTCAGACTTTGTTTACGATAAAAGTAATTTTTTTTTGCGATAAATCATTGCAAAAATTTGTGACAAACATAATTTTTTTTACCCTGACAATACCTTTCATTCTTGCTATGTAGAACATGTTATTCGGGGTTTAAACTAGTTTTTCGTTATTTATAAATGAATTTCACGTTTAAAATTGGTTGTGTATATTGAAAAGGATGTCAAGTTCAATTTTATGTTGTAACATAATACAAACTACTATTTTTACGAATTATAAGCAGATCTGATTTGGTAATTAAAACTCCTTAAAACTCGTTCAGAATATTTTTGGGTTTATTTCGATGTTATGATACACAATTATATTAGAAGCCTTTCATCTTCGCACAACTTCATTATGGTTTAGATTATAATCTGCTGTTTTCATTATGCTATAAATTAAACAAAAAACTATTTATGGGAGTTGTTGTTTTCGCACATTTAAATATCAACTTTGTGATGGATATGTCTTTATCGCGTAAATGTTACCAAACAATGTATGTGCCATAAAAATTCTTGTTGTGCTTTTTTTGTCTTTTTTTTCAGTCAAAACAAAAGGGGAAAAAAAATTGTTTGGGAAAATAAATCTGTACCAATGACGAGCACACAATTGAAATTATTTGCAAGCCCATGGGCCTGATTACGATTATTTTCTTGTGTACGTACCAAGTTATGTGCAATAATTTGCGTATTTTTGCCAACTACTGGTCTATACGCTCAAATGCTCACACTTTCTCTCTGGTAGGAAAGACACAAGAGAATAATTATTGGTCCGGTACACTGATAGAAAAATGACGGTACTTTTCCAATACCGCCTGGTATTATGTTGTTCGCGTCATTGGCATAGATTTTTAATGCCATTTGGTATCAATTCAATTGCAGACAAAGGAGTCTATTAAGAATTGAAGGCGCCACATTTGTAATCTTGTCATCGCGCCAGAAGTGGTGTTGGGCTTTGTACTTAAAATATTGAAGCCACTATAAAATATTTGTTAAGCAAATAAATAAAATGTGTTAATGCGTAAAAACCTGTTCAAATACTCGAAGACGGTGAAAATGGAAATCGTACAAATTCCATGGACATTCTACATTAAAAACATGATAGTCTCTTGTGTGGACAACGATGCTGTGTTGGTGTATTCATATGAAAACCACTTCTGGGAATCAATGAATGTAAAATCAATTGCTAATACAAAGAATTAGGGTTGGTAACGGTGTTACATTCCGTTTTGTAATTATTAACATAAATAATCGAAATAAAATAAAATTAAAATTATTTTCAATTGTTTTATTTTGTTCGTTAGGGGGTGGAATAATCAATAACTGTTTGGTACTAAACCAATAACGGTCTGGTGCTAAAACCAATAACAGATTGGTATTAAAACCAATACCAGTTCGGTAAAAAGGCTAGTACCAAACGATACTTATCATTTTATGTTTCATCCATATTTTCCGGTATTGTTTTTGTACCATACGGTGTTACTTTACTATCAATACGCTATGTTGTTGTTGTCGCGGTGTGACAGTGTGTTGTATACTGAGGTGGCAGCCCTTGCCGATGAATGATTCAATCGGTTTAATCCGGTACGTACAACCGGCTGTCATGGGATTGATCAATACCCTATAGTACTGAAATGAGCACGTTTGGTATTCATTTTTTCTGGGTGTACACGGATTGTATTGTAGTTTGCGGTTATCGAAGCATTTTTGCAATTGAACAGTTTTTGGTTTTACATTGAAAAGAAGGTCTTCTTATCGTAGACGAAGCTGCTAAAGGAGTAACAATAAACGAAGTTAGTTAAATTCAATAATACTACGTTTATGGCTTACGTTCGATATGTTGAAGCTAAACGTTACACGATTACAATAAAAGAAAAACTTTTTAATAAAAGTATTTTGATTATCATACAAATTTCCCAACCGTTTTATTATACCCACCACCGATGGATGGGGGTATATTCATTTTGTCACTCTGTTTGCAACACATCGAAATATCCATTTCCGACCCTATTAAGTATATATATTCTAGATCAGCGTTAAAATCTAAGACAATCTAGCCATGTGCGTCCGTCTGCCTGTTGAAATCACGCTACAGTCTTAAAAAATAGAGCTATTGGGCTGAAACTTTGCACAGATTCCTTTTTTCCTCCATAAGCAGGTTAAGTTCGAAGATGGGCTATATCTGACTATATTTTGATATAGCCCCCATATAGACCGATCCGCCTATTTAGGATCTTAGGCCCATAAAAGCCACATTTATTATCCAAATTTGCTGAAATTTGGGACAGTGCGTTGTGTTAGGCCCTTCGACTTCCTTCGTTGATTTGGCCCAGATCAGTTGAGATTTGGTTATATCTGCCATATAGACCGATCCTCCGATTTAGGGTCTAAGGCCCATAAAAGCCACATTCATTAACCGATTTTGATGAAATTTGGGACAGTGAGTCTTAGGCCCTTCGACATCCTTCGTGAATTTGGCTCAGACCGGTCCGGATTTAATTTAAAAATTTTTATGATGAACCCATTTTATTTTTTGATTTGAAATATAAGAGTACGTAACCAAATGGTGTTAGGACACCCTATTATTTCACCAGTATTAATCATCGATTATTCAAATATAGCTTTGAGAATCAAGCATGCCCGGAATGTGTCCAGTCACATGTGATATGAATCGAAACCATGAAATGCGACAAAGTAAATACAACAAATATAGAATTAGCCGCGTCTAAAAATGGTTCTACCTTTGTCGTTTATGTGTTGTGATAGTGTTGGGTGTTGCTGCTGCATACATAATTAATTAAACTTATAAAGATATGCATACGTACATACGTATATTGCAAGTAAAATAAAATAAGTAAACATTGTTTTAATTTCTCAAAAAAGCTGAGTATATCCACCATTTCCAATTTGCTAAAAACTTAAAATTTATTTTCATCTGTTTCCTTTTTTAATTTTTTTTTGCATGCTTATTACAGTTTTGTTAAAGTAGACTTTACTGGGTGTCTTTGGATTATTTCTTATATTACTAAACTAAAATTTCGCTTTTGTGACTTCAAACCAGCCTGTTTAGAATATAGTGAATGGGACCACATCTTTGGTATAAATTGATGTCCAAATTTGAATTATGGGCATTACAGGTATCCAAATGGGTCCAGAACCTGATATAATTTTCAAGTTAACCAATCTTTCAATTTGAATCTTGGGGCTCATACTAGGAACAATTCTGTTCCTAATTTGCATGCGAACTTTTGTTTTACACGCCATTTTACAAGAAACAAAAAACTTTTATTATAGTATTGTATAATCGAATGTAACTAACTTTGTTTATTGCAAAACCTTTAGAAACTTCGTCACCACCGAAGGATGGAGGTATATTAATTTTGTCATTCCGTTTGCAACGCATCGAAATATCCATTTCCGACCCTATAAAGA
This sequence comes from Stomoxys calcitrans, assembly GCF_963082655.1. Lineage (NCBI taxonomy): Eukaryota > Metazoa > Arthropoda > Insecta > Diptera > Muscidae > Stomoxys > Stomoxys calcitrans. The sequence continues at coordinate 9,337,505 of NC_081553.1, forward strand.
CGAGCTAGCCATGTCCGTCCGTCTGTCTGTTGAAATCACGCTACAATCTTTAAAAATAGAGATATTGAGCTGAAACTTTACACAGATTATTTTTTTGTCCATAAACAGGTTAAGTTCGAAGATTGGCTATATCGGACTATATCTTCATATAGCCCCCATTTGGACCAATCTCCCGATTTAGGGTCTTAGGCCCATAAAAGCCTCATTTATTATCCGATTTTGCTGAAATTTGGGACAGTGAGTTGCGTTAGGTCATTCGACATCCCACTTCAATTTGGCCCAGATCGGTTCAGATTTAGATATAGCTGGCATATAGATCGATCTCTCGATTTAAGGTCTTGGTCCCATAAAAGGCTCGTTAATTGTCCGATTTCGCCGAAATTTGGGACAGTGGGTTATGTTAGGCCCCTCGACATCTTTTTGCAATATGGCGCAGATCGGTCCAGATTTGGATATAGCTGCCATATAGACCGATCTCACGATTTAAGGTTTAAGACCCATAAAAGGCGCATTTATTGTCCGATGTCGCCGAAATTTGGGACAGGGAGTTGTGTTAAGCCTTTTGACAACCCTCTTCTGGTTCGGATCGGTTCAGATTTGGATATAGCTGATATATAGACCGATCTCCCGATTTAAGGTTTCGGCCCCATAAAAGACGTATTTATTGTCCGATTTTGCCGAAATATGGGGCAGTGAGTTGCGTTAGGCTCTTCAACAACCTTCTGCAATTTGTCTCAGATCGGTTCACATTTGGATATAGCTGCCAGATAGACCGATCTCTCTATTTAAAGTTTTGGGCCCATAAAAGGCGCATTTATTGTCTGATTTTGCCGAAATATGGGACAGTGAGTTGTGTTAGGCCGACAGCCCTCTTAAATTTGGCCCAGATCGGTTCAGATTTGGATATAGCTGCCATATAGACTGATCTCTCGATTTAAAGTCTTGGCCCTATAAAAAGCACATTTATTATCCGAATTCACTGAAATTCGAAACAGTGACTTATGTTAGGCTTTTCGACATCCGTGTCGTATATGGTTCAGATCGGTCTATATTTGGATATGGCTACCAAAAAGACCAATATTTTGCACTACAAAATTGAGCACTGACTTGTACTTATTAGACCTCTCAATATTCGTATCGAATGTGGTCCAAATCGGACCATATTTCGATAAAGCTGCTTGGGGGCATAAATTATGAATTTTTCACCGGATTATGACGAAAGATAATCTTTCGAGATAAGCTTAATGATCAAAAATTTTATACAATGGAAAAATTAACATTTCTTTTGTTGTAAACCCAAAAACTCGTTAATGGCAAAAGTGTTTCGATAGCCATAAACGATTATTCGCTTACCAGACCAATAAATATTCTCTTGTGTCTTTCATACTAAAGAGAGAGATAGGGGGTAAGTATTTAAGCGTATAGACCAGTGATGGATAAGAAATGATAGGCGGATGGTAAACTCTAAAATTGAAAATTTGACAAAAATCATTGGAGCAACATGGAAGGCTTTAAATATAATTGTGTATCATAACATCAAAATAAACCCAAATATATTCTGGGAGAATATAAATTATCAACATAGATCTGCTTATAATTAGTTGTTGTTGTAACCACATTTTCATGAGGAGATGGTGATCCTCGACAAGCTTCTGTTGGTGAGTAAGCTCGTTCCGGTAGAAAGGACCGATCGCCGCGGAAACATGGTGGTCATTGGTCATTAAAGGCGCCAAAAAACCACCTTGTTATATCCAGCATCATAGGCACTCAGTATTTATACAATAACCGGTACCGCCAGCCTCTCCTTGAGATTCTCCGCTGGTTGGAGCGCTCTTCTATCCCAAATCTGTGGACCCGGTAGCTCGCTGCTAATCTTCTCGTGACAGCTAAGAACACCATACAGTGTGGTGCTCACAGACATCAACCTATGAGGTGCTCACAGCTATCCCGTTCTTATAATTGTACAAGCCCCCGGAAAACTATGAGAACTACTATGAGAAACAAAGGAATAGTAAAAACGGACCCCCCCCTAACGTTGACGACACACGCAAACGAGAAAAGAACCATGATTTACGGATCTGCACCTACAATGTCCGCACTCTTTATAGAGAAGGTGCACCATACGCGCTGGCGGATGTATTAGAGAAGTACAAGTCAGATATTACTCAGCGTCACTACAACACCAAACGGTGACGAACTATATTATAGCTGCCATAGCACGAGGCATGAATTTGGCTGAGGATTTGTGGTTAGTCGGAGACTGAAAAAACTTGTCTCCAGCTTTACTACGGTGGATGAGAGGCTAGCCACAATCCGTATAAAAGCCAAATTCTTCCATATCAGCCTTTTTGTGCCCATGCCCCGACGGAAAACGATATATATTTTCTACGAGCGCATAGATAGAGAATATGATCGCTGCTTCGCCCATGACATCAAAATCGTTCTGGGAGATTTAAATGCGAAAATAGGAAAGAAAGACATTTTTGGTCCAACAGTGGGAAAGTTTAGCCCTCACGAGATAACGTCCAGTAATGGGTTGAGGTTGAGAGATTTCGCCGCGGCAAAAAACATGGTAGTTAGTAGCACCAGATTTTAACATAAAAATATTCACAAAGCCACATGGCTGTCACCCGATCAAAACACGAGGAACCACTTCAATCAGTAGCAACGCGGCAGATGAAGGATAGGAATCGGGAGAAAAGGAGGGAGGAGAAACGTCTATTCCGCAGAAAGAATTAAACATTAAACCGATGGCTTTGGTGCAAGCACATCCTCCTGCAGAGACAAAGAAGGAAACTGACACAGATAACCTGCTGAGGATACAGAAAGAAAATTTTACCCAACTGCTAGTGTTCGACGTTGGCGGCGAAAAGGATACCGCAGAACCAATCAATGATGATGGTTTAGAATGTTTAGAATGAGAGTCCAAGTAGCAATAACCCGACTAAAGAATAACAAGGAAGCAGCAGGTGACGGTTTACCCGTTGAACTATTTAAGACCGGAGGCGACACTGATAAGGCATATGCATCAGCTTATCTGCGTAATCTGGCTAGAAGAACGCATATCCGATGATTGAAACCTCAGCATACTATGTACCGTACACAAGAAAGGAGACAAGATGGGATGTGCCAACTACAGAGAAATAAGCCTCTTCCCCATCGCATACAAGATACTCTCGAGCATACTGTGTGAAAGATTAAAACCTAAGTCAATGAAATAATTGGGCCCTATCAATGCGGCTTTAGACCTGATAAATCCACCCTGGACAAGATATTAACACTGCGCTACATCCTGGAAAAGACCCGAGAAGAATAAATCAACACCTACCATCTCTTTGTTGACTACAAGCAGCCTTCGATACTCCTTTACGTTCAAAGATATTTCAAGCCATATCTGAGTTTGGTATCCCCGCAAAATTAATAAGACTCTGCAGGATGACACTTGCTGATACGTGTTCCTCAGTAAGAATAGGAAAGAATCTCTCCGAACCATTTAATACCAAACGAGGTTTCAGACAAGGAGACAGCGTATCGTGTGATCTCTTTAATATCCTGCTGGAGAAGATTATACGAGATGCAGATGTGAATAGATATGGCACACTTATCACAAGATAACACATGCTACTCGCCTATGTCGACGACATCGACATCATAGGTCGGTCACTGAAAGTAGTAACTGCAGTCTTTGAAAGAATCGAAAAAGAATCAGTGAAAATGGGTCTGGAGTAAATGATAGATAAGACGAAATGGATAGCTTCAACTCCCAAAAAGCCTTGCACAACAGCGCAGATAAAGAAAATGGTGAAAGTTGGGAACCTCAACTTTGAGATAGTCAGTAACTTTATCTACCTTGGCACCGTCGTATCCGAAACAAATGACAACAGTTTTGAGATTAAGCGGAGAATAATACTGGCAAACAGATGGTACTTTGGACTAAGTAAGCAGTTTAGAAACAAGGCCACCTCTCGACAGACGAAGATTACACTATACAAGACACTGATACTACCCGTGTTGTTATATGGGTGTAAAGCATGAGTACTTGTAAAAGCAGATGAGGCAGTGCTTGGAGTATTTGAGAGAAAGATTCTTCGTAAAATATATGGACCAGTTTGCGATAATGGAGAATATAGGCGACGAATGAGCCACGAGCTGTATGAGCTGTATGACGACGATAGCATAATTACACGCATCAAAATACAACGGCAGTGTTGGCTAGGTCATGTTGTCAGAATGAATGAAGAAGCTCCAGCACGGTGGTACACGCAAACCGGGAAGACCAAAAGCCCGATGGAAAGATCAAGTGGTGGGAGACACCTCGAAACTTGGTGTCCGAGATTTTAGTATGAGCGCAGAAGATCGAGGAGCGTGGAACGCTATTCTGCGTTCGGCTAGTGGAACAAATATTCTGTCATAGCCAAATAAAATAAAGTAAGTAAGAACACGTTTGAACGCACACAAATCGTATTAAAACATTTTATTAAATTTAAAGAAACATTATATAATGCTGTCAATATTTGAAGTACATCTCGCTGACAAGTGTTACGCCGTCATTCCTTAACAGCCTCCTTCGTCTGGCATTAAATTGGTTCTAAATGGTATAAAAAAATATTTAGCAATAACGCGAATAAAATAATACTAGCTGGTATTGGCAAAGGACCTTACTTTTGCTATCAGGGTACATTCTATCAAAATTTGTACTAAAAGTAATTCGTTTGTGTTTACCAAGATATCCAAAACGAGCTACTACATCACAGCCCTATGTATCGTGCTTTATCCTTCAATGTATTATTTTTTAAATAATTTTCAAATGTGATGAGGACACCATCACTACAACAGTATGTTGTTTTTTGGTAAAATAATTCGACAGTAATACATTATTGTTCAAACTAAATTACGCAGGCTGTTTTGTATTGATTTTGATTGAAACTTATATGTTTATAATCAACAGTGTATTAACTCCTTGTGAAAACTTATTGATATTTTCTTAAAATAAATTATATTTAGCTTATAATATTGGATAATGATCATCAAATGAATAAACAACAGCCTAATAAATACGTAGCATGCATTATTTTTGGTTTTGTGTGCTCCTCTTTTTCATGCCTATGAATATGGCACTGTAACGAGTTTAATTGAATTTAATTGAGAAATTCCAAGGTAATGTCATGAGCGCTTCACTTAATAGACAACATGACGACAATAACAATGAATAGCAAAGAGCAACAAGATAAGTTTTTGTGGATATATTTGAAATAAATATATAGCTATATCATATATCAGGTTATGAACAGATTTGAACCATTCTTAATACAGTTCTTGGTACAGTCATAACGAAAAATGTCAGGCAATATTTCAGCTAAATCGGATAGGAATTGCTCCCTGTACAGGCTCAAGGAGTCAAGACCCCAGATCGGTTTATATGGCAGCTATATCAGGTTATGGACCGATTTAAGCCGTACTCAGCACAGTTGTTGGAAGTCATAATAAAACGCCTCATGCAAAATTTCAGCCAATTCGGATAAGAATTGTGCCTTCTAGCGGCTCAAGAAATCAAGATCCCAGATCAAATTTCAAGCGGCTAGCTTTACTACTTCGAAAGGACCGATTTGAACCATTTTTAGCACAGTTGTTGAAAGTCATAATAAAACACCTCATGCAAAATTTCAGCCACATCGGCTAATAATCCCAATGCAAGATCCCACATCGGTTTATATGGCAGCTATATCAAAACGTGGACCGATATAGCCCATTTGCAATCCCAACCGACCTACACTAATAAGAAGTATTTTTGCAAAATTTCAAATGGATAGCTTCACTCCTTCGAAAGTTAGCGTGCTTTCGACAGACAGACGGAAGGACGGACATGGCTAGTTCGACTTAAAATGTCATGACGATCAAGAAGATATATTCTTTATTGGGCCTTAGACGAATATTTAGGGGGCTTACACACAGAATGACGAAATTAGTGTACCCCCATCCTATGGTGGAGCGTATAAAAACTACGAATATAAAGCCAAAAACCTTAAAACTGAAATTTTAATTATCAATTTTAGTTTTAAGGTTTTTGAAAATCGAATGGATCGATTTAGGAATGAATAAAATTGATGAAATTTTGGATCATACCAGGTTGGAAGTCACAACACGCCATGTCTCTATCTAATCTGATCGTTAGTTTATCAGAAAGACTTATCAGATTAGTATTCTACTTCCGGCCGTTGCCTTTCATTAAAGCACCATATTGATTCTTCTGACTTTCAAAATCCATTTAAGCGATTAGCTTTCAATGGCTTTTCATTGGAGTTCTGTATTGTTTTGAGCGATCCGATTTTTGTGCTTTACGGCGGTCTTGAGTGCAATATTGTCCCAATCGCTAATTTTTTTATACCCTCCACCATAGGATGGGGGGTATACTAATTTCGTAAATCCGTTTGTAACACCTCGAAATATGCATCTAAGAATCCATGAAGTATATATATTTTTGATCGTCATGACATTTTAAGTCAATCTAGTCTGCCCGTCTGACTTCCAACATTTGTGCCAAGTATAGTCTATATCAGTCCATAACCTGATATAGCCGCCATATAAACCGATCTCCCGAATAGACTTCTTGAGCTTTTCTAGAAGGCCCAATTCTTATCCGATTTGGACGAAATTTTGCATGAAGTGTTTAATTTTGACTTCCAATAACTATGTTAAGTATGGTCTAAATCAGTCTATATCCTGATATAGCCGCCATATAAACCGATCTTCCGAATAGACTTCTTGGGTTTCTAGAGGGCGAAATTCTTATCCAATATGGTTGAAATTTTCCATATGTCGTTTTGGTATGACTCCCAACAACTGGTCTAAGTATGGTCTAAATCGGTATATAACCTGATATAGCAGCCATATAAACCGATCTCCCAGTTTGAGCCTCTAGAGGGCGCTATTAGTACTCGATTTGCCTGAAATTTTTGAGGTGGTGTTTTTTTATTCGAAAAAGTCATTCAAAGAACTTGACAAATGCGATCCATGGTGTAGGGTATAAAAGATTCAGCCCGGCCGAACTTTGCATTTTTTTACTTGTTTTGGTTTGATAAGTGTTTTCACAATCTGTGAAAGTTGGCCGTTGTGTAGGCTCACTACACTGAAAAAATGTATTTCCTTATTTTAAAGATACAAGCCAAAGATTTGCAAACTGCATTTAAAAAGGATACATTTTCCAAATTTTAAGTGAACATAGCCTTTGATAAAAAATATTTTCCATTTTTTTTTTAAACGGTTAATAATTACTTAACTTTGCATTTTGTTATTAAAAACAAAAATCGTAAATGAAGGTCAAAGTATCGTTGAAAGTTTTTTTTTACCTTGGGACAAGGCAACAGTGAATCGTAGTTAAAGACGCAAAACAGCCTTACAAATAGGTTAAGATGCTAAGTTTAAAAAAATATTTTTTCAAAAAATAATAATAGGACAGTCATCTACGAAGTAGAATAAAAATCAATCAGCGATCAAAGTTTGAAACGGATTGTCATGTCCTTTAGAAAATAGGAAATTTAATTTAAAGATCTTTAATAAAGCATCTTTATTTTAAGGTTTTGGTTGTTTGGAGCATTTTTTATTGCTAAAATCTTACGAACAAGGAAAAATCTTAAATTTTGAGCCAACTTTTTTTCAGTGTATACAAGCAACAAATAAAACGTATGGTTGCGATAAACAGATCTGTTTTATTGGGGAAGAACAATTTTTATAGCAATCGAATAATATTTCTCTCCAGCTGCTGAACGTTTGTTGTAATGTAATAGTCACTTCGTTTATGGAGAAACTTTTTGGAACTTCGCCTGTGGTAAAAGATGTTTTCGTTACGCGAAAATTACAAAAAAGTTTTCAAGCTAAACGCTTTGTTACAAAAGATGATTCGATACGTTTGTCTTTCTCTTGTGTTTCTTTATAATTTTTATACCCACCACCGAAGGATGAGGGTATATTCATTTTGTCATTCCCTTTGCAGCATATCGAAATTTCAAATTTCGACCCTATAACATATACATATTCTTGATCAGCGTAAAAATCTAATACGACTTAGTCATGTCCGTCCGTCTCTCTGTTGAAATCACGCTATAGTCTTTAAAAATAGAGATATTGAGCTGAAACTGTGCACACATTCTTTTTTTTGTCCATAAGTAGGTTAAGTTCAAAGATGGGCTACATCGGACTATTTCTTGATATAGCCCCCATATAGACCGATCCGCCGATTTAGGCTCTTAGGCACATAAATGCCACATTAATAATCCGATTTTGCCAAAATTCGGGACAGCCAGTTGTGTTAGGCCTTTCGACATTCTTCTTCAATTTGGCTTAGATCGGTCCAGATTTGGATATAGCTGTCTTATACTGATCTCACGATTTAAGGCTTTGGGGCCAGAAAGGCGCATTTATTGTCCGATGTCGCCGAAATTTGGAACAGTGAGTTGTGTTAGGAATTTCGAAATTTTTCTGCAACTTGGCCCAAATCGGTCCAGATTTGGGTATAGCTGCTATATAGACCGATATCTCGATTTAAAGTCTTGGCCTCATAAAAGGCGCATTTATAATCCGATTTCACTGAAATTTTACACAGTGACTTATGTTAGGCTTTTCGACATCCGTGTCGTCTATCGTTCAGATCGTTTTATTTTAAGATATAGTTAGTAAAAAGGCCAAAATTTTGTTATACACAATTGTACAATGACTTGCACTTATTAGTATTTGGCCAAAATCGGAAAATATTATAAACATATAGTATATATAAACATATAAACATAAGGTATGCATTTTCACCGGATTTTGACGAAATGTGATTACATATACATTCTCTTTTACTTTTGATTCTTTCGCCGCGGGCCCCACCCCCCATATCCCAAAGTTATGCACATGTTCACCGAGCGGGACAACATGGGACTCAAACATAAGGTGATAGAGAGTAGAATACGAACTTCTATAACAATTTGGGGTCAATTCCCGGAGGGTCGCTCCACTCTTAAATTCTGCCCGGCACAATAAGGGATTCTTATGAAAGCTATTTGAGAGTTTAATACGAATATAACTTAAGTGTGTAGCGAAGCACACAACGCCAGCTAGTTTTTGAATAAAAGTTATTGGGAGATTAGCCGATGTTATATCGGAAGATTGGTTTATATATCAGCTATATATAACTTTGGGCCGATTTTATGAGATCGAAAAGAATAAGAAACCATCAAAAATTGTTTTCGAAATAATTTAAATTGCTTAAATATCTACAAAATTATAAATTCCAAAATAATTACTAAAAAAATCAATTTCCTGGGTAAATACCTAATAAAGTCCCATGAATTGGGAATTTACATGGTAGAATCCCATCTATTACAATGAACTATCGAACGGTATTGCACAATCAAGTTGACCGAAGCGACTAGGGGCAAGTGTGTATGCATTAAAATGAGTGAATTAACTGCAGGGTTACCGTGGTAGCTTTTTTATGGATCGATCAAGGATTGCAACTTACTATAGTTAAGTTGCCAGAAGAAAAAAAAAGGATGTAAGGAATAAAATTCACAGCTTAGAAGGAAGTATTTAAATAAGAATTGCATTTTATAAAAATTATTTATAAATACAAGAATTATCGATTTCAATCAATAACAGATATACGAAATTGTTGACACTTTCAACATTTCTATAAGAATATCACTCTTAAGGAGCTTAAGAAATCAAATCGGTCAAATTCAACAGGTAAAAGTTCATTCAAGTTGAATGTGGTTGTGAAGAAGAATATACACTTATACACGTGACAAAGGAATTACGAAATTAGTTAATTGCCAATCCCATGTTGATGGGTAGATGTCAGATGATGCTAAAAATTTTAGTCTTTTCTTTTGATTTTAAATGTTTGGCAACACTGTTCGGATGTGCGTAAAGGAAAAGAATAATTGCCAAAGAAAGCATAAACGAAAAAAATGAACGATCTAATCGATCGACCAAAGCATCAAGTCATTCGTTCGGCAAACGAATAAACAAACTTTCGTACATCCATGCATATATACATACAAATATGGTGAACAAAACAAAAACCAAAAAAAAATGTAATGAAAATGAGAGACTGGGTCACTGTTACTTGCAGCCGACGTTGAAGTGCGCGTTGACGTCGACGTCCTGATCGCTTTTAGAAGCCAATGAAGCTCCACCGCTATAAAACATCAAAACTGCAATGTGCGTGTGTGTATGGCGTGAGGCATGCATACAAGTTAATTCGTTTGGGAGGGGTATGGAATGTGGGCGAAGAGGCCTATAGTGTAGAACGAACCAGCAACCGGTTAAGTTAAATTTATTTTCTTTTTTCCTCCCGCCTGTTGGTGTGTTGCAGAGCCTCCTCCATCGACATGCTCTCAGTTTCTTTCGTGTCGCACATTAAAAGCGCAGTTGTGTTTTGTGTGGCCCCTGAAGTGTGATTAGTAAAAATTCTTTTCTTTTTTCTTCTTCGTTATTGTTCCTGTTTATTTAATTTTTATTTTTGCCTTCTAAATTCTGTGCGACTGGCGTTTGGCTGAGAAAATAAAAGCAACAACAGCACCACCACATTAAACAGCGTCGCTGACTTGGGTTGCTTGCTTGATTCTGGTTTTTGCTTTCATGCGTTTGCCAAGCTCGACTTTAGTACGTCTGCTGCCGTTTTCGTTGTTGCCACTGCTGACTTCTTTTCTTTTTCTTGGGCTTTTTTTACGTTTTTGTTGTTGTCAGTCGTCTGCTTGACTTGAATCATCTCTTCGGGGGATATGTACATATGAGAGTTTCTGCTGGTTGCATTTGTTATTATTGTTGTAAATTGTGAAAGCAAAAGCGTTCTGATTTTTTTCTTGTTATGGTGTTTGTAAAAAAACTTCTTGTTTGCAGCCTTAAGCTGGGTTTGTTGCTGGCTGTTGGTGTTGTTGTTGCTTTTGGGCTGGATTCTTTTAACTTTCACACCGGAGCTTTGTTGAAGAGGAGTGTTGGTTGTTTGACTGCTTGAATTTGTTTTGTGTATTGGTTTGCTGGTCGACATACGGAAGTGTAATGAGTTATGGGTGTTTCCATAAAGTCAGTGTTTTATTGATAGATTTTTTCTAGATAGGTAAGGTAAAAAAGAGGGTGCATATATTAACCTGCCCCACGCGACTATGAACATACACCTTAGCCAGTAATCGGCTTGTTGTGCGCTCTAAATACAAAAAAAGGAATCTCGAAAAAGAAAATCTAAGGAAATCCGTGCTACTTATAAAATCCTTAATTGTTTTCCATGTCACTACTCTAAGTTGGTTTATTTCTGGTATAGTGTCCCCACCTAAGTGCCGGTATCTGTTAGACGCGAAATCCCGACAACGACAAGGAAATGCTCCAACGTCTCATCATCTTCCCCTCATGCTCTACACCTGCTATCACTTGCCGCATCGATTTTACGTAAGTGAGCACGTAGTCCTATGTGTCCAGTGTTGAATGCACATTCGTCGCCCACGACCTTAACTCGGACTGCGTCGACTCGAAAGGCTTTGGGTTAACCAAGTTTATTGACGGCAGTCCTCTGGCCTTCCCCGCAAATCTTCTGCCCTTTCATTCCTTCTTACTTCGTTATGGCCCAGCGCTCAAACGATGCGGATTTTGCCATCCTCACACATATATAAAACAAAAACGGTTGTGGGTATCAATGAAATTCTTTACTTCTGTGAAAGTACGTTCCATTCCATTATGTATGGGACTCCATTTCTTTTGTATGGCCACCGCGAGCACGCTTGCAAACGCTGAACCCAATTTTCGTCGGTTGTCAAGCATAAATCGGCCGATACCACTGCAAAAGAAACCCAAAAATATCTCTATTCCATCCGATTTAATGTATCCGGCATTATCAAATACCATTGTCCAAAAATGTCGAATTTTCTCAATTTTGTTGTTGTCGTCGCCATTAAACATGAAAAAACCGCCTACCCCACATCGGAGTTTATCTGTTCTAAATTCCATTTGAACTTCGCTAAATTCGATGCAAAAATCTCTTTGTAAAATGAAACCTTATATGTGAGCTGCTATAAAATATTGATGGATTCGTCCATGGATTGGAATATACTTTCGCCAGGCCGAAATTCGCTTGCCAAATTTTAGACATAATGGAACAAAAATAATATGGGATTGAAAGGCCACCGTAGTGCAGAGGTTAGCATGTCCGCCTATGACGCTTAATGCTTGGGTTCAAATCCTGGCGGGACCATCTGAAAAAAAATTTTTCAGCGGAGGTGTCCCCTCCTAATACAGGCAATATTTGTGAGGTACTATACCAGGTAAAAAATTCTCTCCAAAAAGGTGTCGCACTGCGGCACGCCGTTCGGACTCGGCTATAAAAAGAAGGCTCCTTATCATTGAGCTTAAATTTGAATCGGACTTGTTTCATTGATATGTGAGATGTTTGCCTCTGTTCCTTAGTGGAATGTTCCTGGGCAGTATTCATTTATATAGTATGGGACCTTTATCTAAAGTTGGTCCTATATATTCCCATTTTATATTCTTAAGATGTTTAATCTGGAGAACGATCTATATAATAGCTATACCAAATTATGAACTGCTATATGTATATCATAACAAATTTGTTTGAATTTCAGCAAAATCGGACTTTAAATTACATTTAGACGCTGAAGATATCATATCTGGAGACCAGTCTGTGCGGAGGCAATGAACAGATATCGTCCTATACAGCCCATCCTCGAACATAAACGCTTATTGGATAAAAAAAATAACATTTGTGCCCAAATTCAGGTTCCATAAACAAAAAAACTATTAAGATAAATCTTACACTTATAAGGAAGTAATCCCTTAAATCCCTGGCTTGGATATTTGGATATAGCTGCTATATAGACCGATCTCCCGATATTGTGTTATGAGCCTACAAAAGGAGCATTTTTTATTCTATTTCGATGGAATGTAGCACAGCGAGTTATGATAACCCTCTAAACCGTTTTGTTGAATATCGTCCAGATCGGACCATATTTCGATATAGCTGACATATAGAACAATCTCCCGATATAGAGTATTGGTCCATAAAAGGATCATTTTTCTTCCGATTTGGATGAATTTTGAAACAGTGCGTTTTGATAGACCTCTACAACTTTGTGTCGAACATCGTCCAGATCTGTCCACATTTGGATATAGCTGCCATATAGACCGATCTCCCGATATAGAGTATCGGGAGATCGGATCAGAACACACTGTGCCAATTTCCATCGAATTCGGGTAATAAATGGATCTTTTATGGCCTCAATACTTTATATCGGGAGATCGGGTAGTCGGTCTATAGGGCAGCTATATCCAAATATAGAACGATCTGAACCACACTTCACAATAAGGGTTAGGGTCTACCAGAACTCACTGTACCAATTTCATTGAAATCGGATGAAAAATAACCAATTTATTGCCTCAAGATTTTAAGTCTGGAGATCGGTCTATATAGCGGCTATATATATCTCAAATCCGATTTTATGAGATTAGAAGGCCATGTTTATAAACAAAGAATACGAAATCATCAGAAATAGTTTGGATAATGTTTTTATATCTAAGACATCTGCAAAATTATAAATACCCAGCTTTTGGGTATAAGTGTGGTATTTACCCAACGCCCATCTCCGTATAAAAAATCGTATTTGGTCCAAAGTTATCTTCAAAGCAATGTAGTTTTTTTTTTACATTCGGCTATCTGAAATTAAACTAAGTCTCTGCCTAAAGTTATAGTTGTTATCTTTCACGCGTTGATATCACAAACATGGTTTTATCTTCAGTCACACTTTGGCACATTTTTCGATGATTTCAGTGATTTCCAATTAATCGGCATAAGAGATAATCATATCAGGTAATTGTATTGTAGTATGGTGTGTTATTCTATTCGCCGTTGCATTTCGTATGACTTTTTATTCCCTCCACCATAGGATGAGGTTATACGAATTCCGTCATTCTGTTTGTAACTCCTCGAAATATTTGTCTAAGACCCCATAAATTATATATATTCTTGATCAGCGTAATAATCTAAGTCAATCTAGCCATGTCCGTCCGTCTGTCTGTTGAAATCACGCTGCAATCATTAAAAAAGAGATATCGAGCAGAAGCCCCTTGACACTGAGTTAAATTAAGCCCTTCGACATACTTCTGCAATATGGTACAGATCGGCCCTGATTTGTATGTAGCTGCCATATAGACCGATTTCTCGATATAATCTTTTGGGCCCCAAAAAGGCGTCCGATTTCGCCGAAATTTGGGACAGTGAGTTGGGTTAGGCCCTTTGACATCTTTCTTCAATTTGGTCCAGATCGGTCCAGATTTGGATATAGCTGCCATATAGACCGATCTCTCGATTTGAGGTTTTGGGCGCATAAGAGGCGCATTTATTGTCCGATGTCGCTGAAATTTGGGACAGTGAGTTGTGTTGGGACCTTCGGCATCCTTCTTCAATTTGGCCCAAATCGGTCCAGATTTGGATATAGCTGCGATATAGACCGATATCTCGATTTCAAGTCTTGGCACCATATAAGGCGAATTTATAATCCGATTTCACGGAAATTTGACACAGTGACTTATGTTAGGCTTTTCGACATCCGTGTCGTATATGGTTCAGAACATTCCACTAGGTGGGCAAACTTCTCACATATCAATGAGTGCAGTCTGATTCAAGTTTAAGCTCAATGATAAGGGTCCTCCTTTTTATAGCCGAGTCCGAACGGCGTGCCGCAGTACAACACCTCTTTGGAGAGAAGTTTTACATGGCATAGTACCTCACAAATGTTGCCAGCATTAGGAGGGGAAAACCACCGCTGAAATTTTTTTCTGATGGTCTCGCCAGGATTCGAACCCAGGCGTTCAGCGTCATAGGCGGACATGCTAACCTCTGCGTTACGGTGGCCTAAATCTACTAAAAAGACCAATATTTTGTTGTACCCAATTGAACAATGACTTGTACTTATTAGTATTTGGTCAAAATCGGTACATATTTCGATATAACTGCTATGGGGCATAAGGTATGCATTTTTCACCGGATTATGAAGAAAGGAGGTTTAGATATATACCAGAGGTGGTGGGTATCCAAAGTTCGGCCCGGCTGAAGTTAACGCCTTTTTACTTGTTTTTACTAAGGTGTTTGAAAGGCGAAGGTTTGTCGCCCCTTGTTTGTCATTCCTGGTTCCAATGCTTTTACTCTAAAGGAGATTTGTTTACAAACCTGATGAAATTCTTTGGCAAAGGTGAAGACCCAGTTTCCAAGCAATTTGCATTTAGTTCCACCCAAGAAAGAAACTATTTTTTTTTTTAATTTGATAAGTTTTAATTCATTTTTATAATAGTTTTTATTTATATTTCGTATTTTATTTTGGATAAAGCTAAAAACTATATTGATTACAAAAATTTAAGATTAATTTTTTTTTAACTACATACTAATAATAAAAAATCACAAAAAACATGGAAAATGTATTTTTTTTAAATATTAGTTATTTTCTTTGCTATTGTTGCGGTTAATGATGTTGGGTGAACGGAGGGAGAGAGAGAGAGAGAATGGGAGGCAGAAAAAATACCCCATAAATATTGGAAAATGAAAATTGGAATTTGTTACTAGGTTTATGCAACAAATCCCAGCCGACAACAGGTTGTTGGAAATTCAACGAAAAGAAGCGAGAAATAAAACAAGAAAAACACAAAATTCAATCAATTGATTTCGAACAGAAAAAAGAAAAGACTAGAAAGAAAAATGTTGCATAATACAGCTAGGATTGAAACTAACAATGATATGAAAAAAGAAAAATAGGAAACCCCAAAAGCTAATAGACGATCATTCATAGAGGCTAAAAAAACATATGATTTTTTTGCAATAATTATGCACATTGTGTTTTTAGGTCTCTTGTTTTAGACGATTGCAGTGGTAATTTCAATTCCAAACTTAAGCAATGCGTATGAGAGCCAACTCAACTCATTTGCAAAAACTACATGGATGAGGAATACTAAAGCAATGTGTGTTTGATCGATCAATCAATCAATGAATGCTTCTGAGTGATTTCGTTTTCAAATTTGTGTTTTGTTTTTGCTTAATTTTATAAAAGTTCTATAATTCTTTATAATTGAGTTATCGTTTTTGTCTTCTTTTGAATTTTAAGATGTGAATGATGAGTACATACCTACATAAATATTAATTTTTGTGTATAATAATAAATATTTGTGTAATTAATAGAAAAAGTTTTTTTTATGAATTTAAACAACTCTCTCATCCATTGTCTGATATTTTTTGTTTTATTCTTTCTTTTCAGTGATAAGGAGTAGAATGATGTAATCGCTTTTCTCGAATGCATTGTAAGCCACAAAATATAAAATTACACAAACTCATGTTGTTGGTGTAATAGTTTGTAAGGAAAAGATTAAACATTGATGTTATGTTTATTACAAATAGAGTTGATTATTTTTTGTTTCCTTTGTTTTGCTGTTACTTTTGAAATAAATTGGATTTTTTTTATTTTTTAAAGGTTTTTTTTCTATAAACGTATATATCTTAATTGGTTTTCATGTGTATGTGCGTGTGGGAGTAGAAGATAAGTTTTTTAATACCTACTTTTCAAAATATTTTCAAAAATTTTTACATATTTTTTGTTTCTCAATATCAATGCCTATTATTGCACTTTATTTTAGGATAGTATTTAAATTTTAAACTTAGAGTAACTTATTAAGATAAATTAAATATTTGATGTACAAACAAAAAAAATCTTTATAAAAAGATCTGTTAATTGATCTCAACAAATGTAGTGGTAAAATATTCCAACTTGATCTAAGCATCCCTCAATATACAGGTATCCCTTTTTTTAATGAAAATTAATATTTTTTCTGGCAATATAAACTTTTCACTGTTTTGTTTTGCAAAAAGTTTTCTTAATTTAGGAAATTAGCTTTAATTTTTTTTTTTTAATTAGAAAATTATTACCACTATTGTTAATCGATTCTAAAGTGAACAATGATCAGCCATTATAGGCAAACATAACAACTAAAAACGATTTGTTTAAAAATAATAGATATTCGCTTGAAATTTTGAAATTACAACAACTATTTGAGGGGCAAATGAGGCAAAGTATAATTACAATTTCTTCCTATGAAACAAATAATTTTATAACATTCAAGCGCACCTTAGCTAAATCTAATGATGAAATCGGAACATCAGATTCGCTCTTTAAGTGGTGTGAATAACAAACCATATAACTGTATATTCTTCCTTATGTTACTAATTCCATAACTTTCAAGCGCTCCTTAGCTAAATCTAATGGTGAAATCGGAACATCACATTCGCTCTTTAGGTAGTGTGAATAACCATCCATACAACTGTATATTCTTCCTTCTGTTACTAACTCTATCCACTAAGCGCACTCTCTACCTTCTGATACAAAAATTTTAGTTAAGTGCTAAGGGATCGTTTTCTAATAAGCAAGTCCCAAGGTTATACTGGAGTGCGACCCCCATTTTATAACTATAAACATAACTTTTCTTATTACAAACGTAAGGCAATAAAGGAATTTATAAATTTATTAACTTTTTTCGCTATGAATAAATGAAAAAATCATAGAATTGTGAACATTAACGAATCTAAATATAGTCTAGGTCCAGGTCCTTCTAATATCAGATCTTTCTATAGGTATACATTATGAAGATTTATAGTCGGGATTATAGTCAGTCATGGTGGCCACCGTAGCGCTGAGGTTAGCATGTCCGCCTATGACGTTGGGTTAAAACCCCGGCGTGAACATCAGAAAAATTTTTTTGCGGTGGTTATCCCCTTACTAATGCTGGTTATATTTGTGAGGTACTTTGCTATGTATAAACTTCTCCCCAAAGAGGAGACTTATAGTCAGTCATGGTGGCCACAGTAGCGCAGAGGTTAGCATGTCCACCTATGACGCTGAACACCTGGGTTCAAACCCCAGCGTGAACATCAAAAAGATGCTGGCTACATTTGTGAGATACTTTGCCATGTATAAACTTCTCCCCAAAGATGTGTCGTACTGCGGCACGTCGTTCGGACTCGGCTATAAAAAGGAGGCCCCCTTATCATTGAGCTTAAAATTAAATCGGTCAGCACTCATTGATATGTGAGAAGTTCGACCCTGTTCTTTAGTGGAATGTTCATGGGCAAATTTGCATTTGCATAGGATTTATAGCCAAGTTTCGCAAACTCACATAACGTGTCGAAATTTTTGTGATGTTTCTTGAATTATAGGCTTCCGTCGCATATGCAGACAACATGCGAAAACTTTTGCAAAATATATGTTTTGTGGTTTGTATTGAAAATAAAAATTGTAGCTAGGTGATTTCATATGACAAATTAGCACCTTTCGTTCGCTTAATTTATTTAAATTTAGACTTATTAATTTCTTCTCAAACTCTAAGTACATCTGAGTCTGAATGTAAGTATAGAAACTGTGTTAACACGGGACATATTTTAAAGACTTTTCTCTTACTCGCCAAAATGTCTGATTTGATGTTTTGGAGGAAAACTTTAATAAAATGTAAAAAAATAATTTAAGACAATTTGATCTGATCTTTCTGCTCTTTTGGTTGCACCAAAGAACATTTAATTAATACAGAGGTGAACAAAATTTAAAGTTATGTATTGCAGTTCTTTAGTACAAACTCTTTATAATAAATGATTTTTAAAAAAATCGGTTCTTGATCACTTTTATGACATTCAAAGCCAAAATAGTTAAGTCCAGGCCTGAGAAGAACAACTATAAACAAAACTAGTTGAACCATGTATTAGAAGTAGTACTTTAAAGTGAAAAAAGGATTGGAAGAGCATCAAAAGGCGAGTTGATTTAATCTAGTCCTGCATGTATGAAAAAGGAGGGGATCAAATAAACTTACGAGTCAAGTAGAAGAGTGCTGAATGCACGGCTTAAATCTGATAAGCATATACAAGTCCTCTTACATCCTACACTAATTCAGCTCACTAACCTGTGAAGGCTCTAACCAAGAGTTTTTGTATGGTAAGAGATTTCCATCAATGTTAAGTAGAAGAGTGCGGAATGCACGGCTTAAATCTGATAAGCATACACAAGTCTACTTACATCCTACACTAATTCAGCTCACCAACCTGTGAAGCCTTAAACCAAGAAATTAAAAGTCAAGACCCTGTCGAGATTTCTGACATCCCAGATACGAAATTAAAGTTTCTTGTGCTGCTTTGTAATAGAAAGTGTAACCAATAGCTTCTAGTATGAAGTCCCGCCTCGTATATCATAATATCGTTATATACAATATAAATTTTGCCAATATATTGTTAAATCGTAATAAAATCATTCAGGAAGATTTGTAACTTGTCGACAGATATTGAATATTTCCGAAAAATAGTGGAAAAACTAGACGGAAATTTATCCGAAAACTTATATTAAACAATATAGAGTACCGCTAGATGCAATAGCACGAATATGATCAATGAATATTTGATTTTACTATACCAAAACTACTACTGTATTTATTCCAATTGATTCATGTCAAAGAGGAATAAGGAGATTTTTTCAAAAACTTCCACCAGGTCTCAATGAAGGAATGTTGAAAAAACATGACATTGCTAATTGGAAGTCAGTACTAAGTCAATACGGAGGTCACCGTAGCGCAGTGGTTAGCATGTCCGCCTACGACGCTGAACGCGCGGGGTCGAATCCTGGCGAGACCATCAGAAAAAATTTGTGAGGTACTATGCCATGTAAAACTTCTCTCCAAAGAGGTGTCACACTGCGGAACGCAGTTCGGACTCGGCTATAAAAAGGAGGTCCCTTATGTTTGAGCTTAAACTCATTGATACGTCTAGAGCAACAATGCATATTTTAATAAAAAGATGTTCCAAAACCTATTTTAAATTACCGATTCCTCAGGCAAATGGTCGTGTGATAGCAAAAGGAGGTACTCTGCTTCATTCCTTTGGGCACTAAGTTGGATGGTTATATGAGGAAGTAAACTGCCTCAACCATCAGGACCTCATCAGGAAGATGTTCTAAAACCTATTTACAATAAAATAACGAATTCTTCATGCAAATGGTCGTGTGATAGCATGAGAAGGTACACTGCTTCATTCCTTTAGGCACTAAGTTGGATGGTTACATGAGGAAGCAACCTGCCTGCCAACCCACAGGACTTGATTTTGGGACCGTAAAGTTAGTCCCAAGGATAAAGCATCATCAGAGCGTCCTATGTTGGGCCAGCTGCAAACTGCAGAGCATTGTTAATATTTATAAGCTGAATACAGCTTAACTATGCCCAAATGACTAAGAATATCTATTTACAACTTCAATAGTCACCTTATTTGCATATAAGGTTCGCAGAAGTAAATGGTTTAAATATTGCCGTGAATAAAATATTTTTTCCGCTATTAGGAAAAAGCCACACTTTTCAGTATTTCACATGTCATGCTAGGACATTTGTTAATGTTAGGCTTGTTACGCTTTGGAGGAGATGCTGTATGGGCATTCACAATTATCTATCTTCTTCTAATGGTGTGCAGATCATTTCAATCAGCTCATTTCATTGATTTGTTATCAGATTTTGTTCAAATTTGAAAGTTTGTGTTTTAAAATGTGAACGACCTATTGTAAAAAACGATATCAAAAAAATGACTGAATATTTTACCATGTTTAAATGTTTCGATCACTAAACTAGACCAATAAACTTTCTTCTTATTCAAAAATATCAACCCATAACCGTTTAATTAATAGCTTCTTCTCGCTTAATCAGAAATACGGAAGCCAAAAAATTATTCAAAGCCCAAAAATACATATGGAAGGTATTTTTCTGTTTTTCTTTCGTTTTTCAATAAAGGTTAAAGTAAGGTAAGGTAAAATATTTATTATACGAAGGCCTCAATTAAATGAAGGAGGAAAAGCCAAGCGAATATTTAATAACATTATTAATATTATACACAACAAAATTAATAAATTATAATAATTAACAAAAAAAAAAAAAAAACAAAAAAACTGAAAAACGCAAAGAACTTAAAACTTAAAAAAAAAGAAAAAATAATTCGTTTGAAGCTTATTTTAACAAAGTTTCAATTTCCAATGGGTTGACAAACAAATTGTTCTGCCGTTTTGTGGAATTAAAAACATAAAGACGGTACTAAATAGACTCTCGTTTTGTTTTCGTTAGATTTAACTTAAGAATATTAAATAAATGGAACTATTATTAAATTACAAAAGGAAATAATTTCACTTTGTTGGGGGTTTTTCAACTAAAATTTTTTTCTAAAAATAATCACACATTCTCTACAACGCCTACACCTACTGTTGCAAAGGTTCCAACCAATAAGCCACTTTGAGACCAACCCAGTACTCTTCCCCCCACAATTTCTGTTTTTCACATTCACCTTCGTAGCTTGGTTTTCCCCAATATGTATCCTTTAACCAATTTCTCTTTGTACCACATCTGTTGGAATCCGCATCGAAGAAATTCTGGAAAGTAGCAAAAGAGACAGAGCGACAAGAAGCTGATGCTTAATTTCGGCGATCAGAGGCACGTGTCATGGACTGACGGGAATTCTCCTTTTCACGTAGTTCTTTGATGGAGCCCACGGTGCCCACGATAAGCTGGGCAGTGAACTGTGTCTGAGATCCTGCTGATGATTTAGCCGAGTTGGCCTCCCGATCTAGCCTGGCATTGGGGTTGGCATAGGCACTGGGGTAGCCCACATAATTGTTGTTTAGGTCACGACCGCAGCTGCATTGATGAGACATGGTGGTCGTGGTGTTATTGACGATGCTACGAAACGGAACTTATAACTTGCGTTGTTATATGTTATGATTTTCGATTTTTCTTTGTAATGTGTAACAATTTCTTTTGCCTTTATCGCGGTTTCAAAGTATTTTCAGTGTTTTTTTTTTTGCATTTGCTTTGAGGCGTCAAGAACACGTTAGATCACGTCGTTGTTTTTAAACGACAGCTTGAGATGTTTATTGAATTCAAATATTTTCTTTTTCGTATATTCTTCTTTTCTCGCAATATCATCTGAACATTCCACAGCAATAAACTTTTTTTTTTATAAGATTCAGTTTTTTCCGAAAAGGCAAATAAAGAAAAAAAAAAAAAACAAGAACACACAAACTCTCTGTGTTAAATATGTCTGTCTTCGATGACGACGATCCGTTGCCTTAACGAAAGCAAACCGTTTCAGTGAAATTTTTACGTAAAACTGATCGTCAAACCAGCCAAACAAATGAACAACAAACCGAGTGAGCCAAAGATACAAAGCGCTTCATACATACTTATCCACAGTCATACCATTCCACAAATACGTTCCTACGTATGTATGTATGTAAGTGGTTCGTTTTCAATTGATCGCCGAAGCAGCAGCCACAAAAGCCTTCATACTTAACTTAAAGTAAGGTTCTCTCCGTGTTGTGCTCACAATCTTGTATACGCTCGCTCATACACTTCCATAATCATCTCACACACACATATATGCTTGCACATGCAGATCTCTTGAATACGGTGCGGCATGCTTTCGGAAACTTTGATTATCCATCCACTCTCACTTTGTGGTGTTGTGCTATTGCATTGTTTATTTTGTTTATATTTCGAAAACTTTCACACTTACGCTCTCACTTGGCCGCTCTCGCTTGGGGAAAGATCATGACGTGAATGAGAGAAAACTTGAAATGTTATTTTGTTATGGGTGGCAAGGGTTGCCAAATCGCAGTGTATGATTATGAAGAAGCAAATCTTAAAATGAAATGCAATGTTATCCGTGTACTTCTTTAAAGAAACTGCCTGCATTTGAGTGTAGGACAGTTTGAAAGATACAGTGGATACAGTATCTAGCTGGTCAGCGCTCGCTTCGCTGTTCCTTCTTTTACTTTATATGGAACAAAATTATCTTTTGAATAAATAGGTATGTCCGTTTTAGCTTTTTTTTCGGAGTTGAGGTGATCCTCCAGACACTTAGCCTGAAACAAATATTAGCTACTCTAATATACCATATCATTTATTTAAACCCCATATTGTCGCCCAAATACTTTGTCCGACAATTGGATATCAGATAAGTTTTTTAATCTTAAATACCTTTCAATACAAAGCAATTGTCCGATATGCAGTGCCATTGTGATCTTTTCAGCTATGTGACACGCAGTGGAATAATATTCAGATCTGTCAGAATGCCGTTCTTCTACCGTTACTTCTATTACCAGGAATATCGTAGTTCCAATCGGCTTTATCAGGAATAGTGGACAGCACTTTTTATCAAAAAGCGGCTCAGGTAGGGTGTAATCCACACTGCCTGGAACATCGGACATTGTATCGAGGACAACACAGTGTCCGTAGCCGCCATATGACCAAAGAGAAAGCTCCCTTAGCTTCACGGCAGTGGTCACAGTAATTCGTCTAGCCACAATTTCAAGGGGCATTAGATGTAGCATTAAATTCAGTGCATCAGTGCGGATCCGGTTGAGTATTGAACAGTAGGTGGATCTTTGGAGCGCCGTCCACCAGACCACAACATCATATAGCATTATAGCTCTGACAATTGTAGCATACACCCAATGCATGACGCGCGGTCTAAACCCACAACTTTTGCCAATGTCTCTCTTGCAGGCGTATAGGGCAAGCATATTTACGAAGCTCTTGTTTGATAAAATTTGATAAAAAAAAATTGGAAAATTATCGTTAAAAATCCTTTTTAGAGTATGGCAAAAAATCTCACAGCCTTATTCACATCACTTATGGGGTCTTAAAATTGGTTTATTTATTTTATAAAGGAAATTTGTCAAAATTTTCAAAAACTTTTAGTACAATAGAAACCTTTTTAAATAGAGATTGAGTGACTTCATTCATATGGTCACCGCGGGCAGATTTTCATCTGTTAATACGTTGGACTCATTGGAACGTGACGGTTGTTATCGTCGACGAAGAAGTTTGGCTCAAAGACGCCGTCGGCATGCAAACCACATCACACATTTATTTTTTATTGACGAAATGTTGATCCGTGAAGCACATGTGGGTTGTCACCTGGCCAATATTGCATATTTTGCTTATTGACGAACCCATTCAGCCAAAACTGAGCTTTATTACTGAATATGAGTTTGTTCTTAAAGTAGCGATCACCGACTCCGAATTTTGGTAGTAAATTTGTATGGTTTTTCGATAGTAAATTTGTATGATTTGCAGACGTTGTTCGTTCATGTACCCAACCATGATGAAAATGTTGAGATTACTGAATAAATTGACACTGACTGTTCTGCGATTAGTGTAAGAGTGCCTTCACAATTTAAATTAAAATTTGTCAAGTACTCATTGGAAAACTCTTTACGAAAAATTGGAAAACTCTTTACAAAAAATTGGAAAACTCTTTACAAAAAGTTGTAAATTTTTAGTTTAAAATCAGCAGACTATGTTTGCTGATATTAGAAAACTTAAGTTTGTGAACTGATGAATTATTTTTAATAAATTTTTGATTTGAAAAACATATATGTGAATATTTTTCTTGTATAATGAATAGAAAACATCCTTAGGTACAATTTTTAATATTGGTACTAGGTTTGAGGAAGCCTCAAGTTTTTAAAAATGTCTTCTGCTCTTGGCAACCTTAATTGATAATACGGGCTTATCACTATATTTGTTTTTCCAAAAAGAGTAAACTCACTTGGAGCTTTTAATTGAACTTTTCCCACATTGCAATGTATTGGAGATGCACAACACCGAAACAATTCTTCGCTTTTTTCTCCAAGCGAATAAAACGACTCATAGGCATTTTTCATTGCGGTTGTCGCAATAATGTCGCTGTTAAGTCTATGCGTTGATGTTGTCGTCGTTTTCCAAGATGCCTCTGTGGACTTTATCACGTTCGTTCCCTTTCGTTCGCTAATTGCAGTTCATTTAAAATCATATCAACCAATTTTAGTTTTTAATAGGCATCCCCCAATTATCCACTGTCACCTTTTTGAAGAGAGGGAAATGTTTTGACAACCCAAAAGGTATCTACCCGGAAAATTACCCGGGTATTTACCTGGTGAATTTGGTAAATACCTGGGTTTTTATCAATATTTACCAAAAAGCTGGCTATTCGTAATTTTGCATATATTGTGGAAATCTAAAACGTTTTGTAAACCGGGTAAATACCCGTCTATTTACCCATATTTACCAAAACGCCGGGTAATGATGATTTTGCAGATATCTCGGTAGTCTAAAATATTTTGCAAACAGTTTTGATGATTCTTATTCTTTGTATGAAAAAACTGACTAATTGATCTCATAAAATCGGACCGTAGTTTTATATAAATTTTGCTGAAATTTAAAATAGTGAGTTTTGGTGGATCCATGTAAATTTTTGCCCAATGTGCTCCAGAGTGCACCATATTTGGATATAGTTGCCAAGTAGACCAACCTCCTGATTAAAGGTTTTAAGCCCATAAAAGACGCATTTATTATACGATTTCGGTGAAAATTCGCCGAATGTGGTCTATATGCCATAAAGACCCATCTCCCGATTCGGGGCTCAATGGGTTTGAAATTTGGAGCACTGTGTTTATGTTTAACACGTAGCTTGTTAACATCTGTCTAGGGAAAAGATGAAGTCGTCCGAACAAGATTACCTTACGGGATAATGGATATATACATTGGAGCTTCCCCCCACCCGGCTAAAATCATTTATTTTCGTATACATACTTATTTTTGTTTTGTGGTCCTAATATAAGCCCCACAAAATAAAACCCTGGCTACGTGCCTGATTGAATTGATACTCAAATAAAGACATATTTGAGCATATTTTAACAAAATGTGAACTGATTTTTTCGTATATCAAATCCAATTTTTTCTTGGAACATGGCAAAATTTGGTGGCAATTGTGGCTTTTATAAAAAGAAACTTATTTTTCAATGTCTGTATGTCGAAAGCACGCTAACTTTGGAAGGAGTAAAGCTATCCGCTTGAAATAGTTTAAATCGGTTCATAAACTGACTGTCATATAAACCAATTTGGGTTCTTGACTTTTTGAGCCTCTAGAGTGCGCAATTGTTATCTGATTTGACTGAAATTGTCCACGACATGTTTCGTTATGACTTCCAGCTACTGTGCCAAGTATGGTTTAAATCGGCAGCTGTCATATAAACCGATCTTGAATCGCCCACTAGACGGCGCAATTCCTATGCGGTTTGGGTGAAATCATCATGAGGTGTTTTGTTCTGACTTCCAATAACTGTGCCAAATATAGCGCAAATCGGTACATAACCTGATATAGCTGCCATTTAAATCGATCTGGAATCTTGACTTCTTGGGCCTCTAGAGGTTTCAATTCCCTTTCGATTTGGCAGAAATTTTGTAAAACGGCTTCTCTCATGTCTTTCAACATATGTGTCTAGTATGGTTTGAATCGATCAATAGCTTGATACAGCTCCCATATAAACCTATCTCCCGATTTTGCTTCTTGAGCCCCTACAAGGCGCAATTCTTATCCGAATGAACTGAAATATTACACAATTACATTTATGGTCCGAATTAGACTATAACTTGATATAGCTCCAATAGCATAACAGTTTTTATTCAATATTCTTTGTTTGTCTAAGAAGAGATACCGCGCATAGAACTAGACAAATGCGATCCATGGTGAAGGGTGTATAAGATTCGGCCCGGCAGAACTTAGCACGCTCTTACTTGTTCTTCTATACGCAGGTTAAGTTTGAACGGGCTAAATTGGACTTATTTGGATATTGAATCCATTTAGATCGATCAGGCGATTTAGGGAATAATTATGCCCGTAGAAGCCGCGTTTTTATCTGATTTCGTTGAAATTTGAAATCGAAAGGGCCCCGATATTCAAACCGAATATAGTCCATATCAGACCATATTTACATATAGCTGCCATATAGACCGATATGTCGGTTTAAGGTTGGTATTCTATTCTGCTTTCGGAATTGTCGCGGAAATCTTTTATTATGCCGCGAACGGAATTTGATAGTTATGTTTTGTTTTTATTTTCATTCCAAAAGAGGTTTTTATCTGCACTTATCTGACGTCCAGCGATGCCACTAAAACTTCTTTTTGTCATTTTCGTCACTATAAACAGAGTAATACTTTTTCACCTTTTTTCCTACAGCGTTTCGCCGACGTTTTTTATACCCTCTACCATAGGATGGGGGCATACTAATTTCGTCATTTTGTTTGTAACTCCTCAAAATATGTCTAAGACCCCATAAAGTATATATATTTTTAATCGTCATGATATTTTAAGTCGATCTAGCCATGTCCGTCCGTCTGTCCGGCTTTCGAACTAACTTTCGAAGGAGTAAAGCATTCCGCTTGAATTAGTTCAAATCGGTCCATGTTTTGTAATAGCTGCCATATAAACCGATCTGGGGTCTTGACTTCTTGAGGCTCTAGAGGGCGCAATTATTATCCGATTTGGCTGAAATTTTTCATGATGTGTTTCGTTATGACTTTCAACAACTGTGCCAAATATGGTTTAAATCGGTCCATAATCTAATATAGCTCCCATATAAACCGATCTGGGATCTTGACTTCTTGGGACTCAAGAGGGCGTAATTATTATCCGATTTGGCAGACATTTTGTACAACAGCTTCTCCCATGACCTCCAACATACGTGCCAAATATGGACTGAATCGGCCCGATACAGCTTACCTATAAATCGATATCCCTATTTTACTTCTTGAGCCCTTTAAAGGCCCTATTCTTACTCGATTTGGTTGAAATTTTTGCACATAGACTTCTACTGTGGCCTTCAACACTTAATTCAATTAGCATAGCAATTATTTTCTTTTGTCCTTTGTTAGTCAAAAAAGAGATACCGGGAAAGAACTCGACAAATGCGATTCATGGTGGAGGGTATATAAGATTCGGCCTAGCCGAATTTAACACGCTCTTACCTATTTATATGGAGTTTGACAGCATTCCACCTGCATAGCTGAACAGAATACTCAGCTTTAGGGTCATAAACCCGTTACAAGCGCATTTATTATCCGATTTTGATGAAATAAGAAATAGAGAGTTGTTTTAAGACATCCGACTCAAGTATGGTTCACATCGAACCATATTTAGAAATAGCTGACTTATGGACCGATCTGCCGATTTAGGGCCTTAAGCCCATAATAGCCGCAATAATTATTCGATTTCGCTGAAATTTTAAATTGTGTGTTGGTGAAAACCTTCCGATATGCGACTTAAATATGGTTCAGATCGGTTTTTGTTCCGATGTAGCTGCCATATAGACCGATCTGCCGATTAAAGGTTTTATGCCTATAAAAACTGCATTTATTACTCGACTTCGCTGGAAATTGGCACAGTAAGTTGTATAAAGACTTCCATAATCAGACCAGCAGATCAGATTTTATTTAGATATAGCTGCCTTATAGACCGATCTTCCAATTTAGGGTCTTAATCCATAAAAAGCTGATTTGTTGCCCAATTTCGCTGAAACTATGACTTGTAGAAGAGTTCTCGGTCATTTTCATCTAATTAACAATGATCTAGGTACCAAAAAAGGTATTTACCTAAGCATTTGGAATTCACCCGCTAGAATCCCGACTTTATTGATGATCTCTTCTACTAAACGGTGCGAGGACTTTAGTATGAGCTATGCAATATGATACTAACCATGTTGGTAGATGGCTCGATGACCATGATGTTAGAGTTTTGTCTATTAAAATGAATTTTATACTAGCAATCGCTCAAACCCCTCTTCTTCCCTATGTCCATCAGTGCCCCAACTAGTTTTGTAAACAACGAAGACGGCAATGTTTGTATGTTTTGGTTCCTATATGATGCACAGTGGTATGAGATGAAAAAAAAAACTCGCAAAAAATCTGCAGTTTGTTATAGAGCGCTGAGACAGACAATGTGCAAACAATCAAGGTTATAGTCGCTCCGGCAGCCTATTGACAGGCCCCTAAACCTGGTTACATCGGAAGTTTCGAAAATTAGTTTGGGCTGCCAAATCTTCATTGGTGGTCCGATTTTCTAAAATTAGAATTTATTCAGAACGAAAATTCAAGAAGCAAAATCGGGAGATCGGTTTATATGGGAACAGTATCAAGCTATTGATCGATTCAGACCATATTAGACACGTGTGTTGAGGGTCATAAGAGAAACCGTTGTACAAAATTTCTTCCAAATCGGATGAGAATTGCGCCCTCTAGACGATCAAAAAATCAATATCCCAGATAGGTTTATATGGCAGCTATATCAGGTTATGTACCGATTTGCGCCATACTGAGCACAGATTTTGGAAGTCATAATAAAACACCTCATGAGAAATTTTAGCCCAATCGGAGGAGAATTGTGTTCTCTATGGGCTCTAGAAGTCAAGATCCAAGATCGGTTTATATGACAGATTATGAACCGATTTGAATCATACTTAACACAGTTGTTGGAAGTGATACCAAAACACCACGTGCAAAATTTTAGTCAAATCGGATAAAAATGGCGCCCTCTAGGGGTTCAAGAAGTCAAGACCCAAGATCGGTTTATATGGCAGCTATACCAAAACATGGACCGATTTGGCCCTTTTACAATCCCAACCGCGGCTAGTTTTACTCCTTCGAAAGTTAGCGTGCGACGGACGGACGGGTATGGCTAGATCGACTTAAAATGACATGACGATCAGGAATATATATATATTTTATATGGGGTCTCAGACGCATATTTCGAGGTGTACAAACAGAATGTATTATACCCCCATGCTACGGTGGAGGCTATAAAAACGAATAGAACATCTTAAAATTTGGTCCTCAAGTTTGCAGATATTTTATGCGCATTTTTTCACCTTACTACACATTTCGGTCAAAGATGGTTTTCAAATCGGCATTTTCTAGAAAATTGTCCATGGAGGCTACAAACATTATTTGCAAATTGCAAATTTTGCCCGTGAACATTATATTATTTGGTTCAAAAAAAATTTTGTATGAGATCCGATCTTGGATCTTGACTTCTTGAGCCAATAGAGGGCGCAATTCTCATTCGATTTGGAAAATAAATTTTATACAAAGGCTTCTCTAATGACCTTAAACATACGTGTCTAATAGGGTCTGAATCGATCAATAGCTTGATTTAGCTCCCATATAAACCGATCACCCGATTTTGCTTCTTGAGCCCCTACAAGGCGCAATTCTTATCCGAATGAACTGAAATATTACACAATTAATGTCTACAACGTTCAGCATTCATTTATCGACTATACTTGATATAACTCCAATAGCATGACAGTTCTAATTCAATATTCCTTGTTTGCCTAAAAAGAGGTACTGCGCATAGAACTCGACAAATGCGATCCATGTTGGAGGGTGTATAAGATTCGGCCGGGCCGAACTTAGCACGCTCTTACTTGTTTTTTAAAATTTTTTTTACTTAAAAAAAAAATATTGTTACAAATTTAAAAAAGTATTACGTCTATACAAGTGCCCTAAGCAATGAAAATATGAAATCGGACAAGGGGACCGAGGGTCATGCAATAATGGGTTAAACAAGTTTTTCCAATAGAGTCTTATCAATGAAAAACTTGTTTTTCCACAAAATTGTGAATTTTTTCGTTCTTATTCCACTGTGCGGCGTAGATACTTACCATCAGTTAGGCCAGTCTGTCTTTAAAGAAAAATGAAATTTTTTACTAGAAATGCTGCTGCTTCTGCTCAAAAAGCACTTGTCGTCGTAATGTTTATGGCGTCCATGTGTAGTTTCTTGCAACCCAGCAATTGGCCATTGTACATTTTCAGTTTGTCGTTTTTTTTTTGCTTTGTTTTTCGTTGGGGAAAAACTGGAATTGTTGTATCTACCATCTGTAATAACGGGAAATTTGGGATTTCCCCATGGAGCAAAAAGTGAAAAAGCTCAACGCCAAGCAAAAGTGAAAAACAATGGTGGAGTTTGGTTTTTTCTGAAATGTCTATTTGAAAATTTCCAGTTTTCCGTTGGACCAAAATGACTTGTGTTTTCTCTTTCAGACGTGGTAGGCTTGTTGGGATGGATGATTGTAATACAAATGTGGTGATAAGTTCGATGGGAAATTTTTTTCCAAACTATTGAACGAAAAGCGATGGCGTTTGACTATTTGGGTCATACAAGTTCATAGATGGAGTGTGGCAGAAATATGTATATGAGTATTTGGTTGCAAGTTTAATCTTTTTTTTCGATAGAAAACAGAAATTTATTTTATGTATTGTCTACATTTGAAATGAATATGAACTATTCCGTTTGATTGAGGATCTCACAGTCGTTATATATTTTGAATTTTTAAAGATTATGGATTTCTTAGCCACTTCGGAATTTTGGTTGGCGTATGGTTGGGTCTTTTAGCGGTGCGGTTATATGGGGTCTTCTTCATGGGAGGTCACCGTGGCGCAGAGGTTAGCATGCCTATGACGCTTAACGGCCGGGTTCCTACCCCGTCGTGAACTTCAAAAAGTTGTCAGCGGTTGTTATCCTCTTACCAATGCTGGCTACCTTTGTGAAGTATCCTGCCATGTTAAAATTTATGTACCAAGTGGTGTTGCTATGCGGCACGCAGTTCGGACTCGGCATAAAAAAAGTAGGCCCCTTGTCATTGAGATTATACTTTAACCGCACTGCACTTACTCATTGGTATGAAAGAAGTATCCCCTGGTCCGTAATGGAATGTTCATGGGAAATTAAGTTAGTAAGTGGTATATCTATTCATGCGTTTTGCTTTACTGAGAGTAATTTGGTGTAGTCGTTAGTGGGCATAAGTGGCGTCTAAGGGCTCAGTAAATCAAATCGGGAATTTGTTTAAATTGGGGCTTCTAGGAGCTAAAAAAGATGAGTCTTATAAATAAATCTCCCTTCTCGACATCTTGAGGCCAAATAGGTTGCAATTTTTATTGGATTTGGTCCATATCAGAAGACCAATCAGGAGTTCGGTTTATATAAGAGCTATATGAGGTTATAGACCGATTTGAACCACACACACGAGAATTCGAAGTCATAACCGAGGGGCTACATGCAAAATGTCTTGAGCTTCCAGCGGCTCAAGATCTCAATCGTAATTGGCACGCCTCTTGAAAGCTGTAACAGAACTCGGCGAACAAAGTTTTAGCCAGATCGGATAATAATTGCGCCTTCTAGATGACTACGAAGTCAAGTCGAAGGATTGTTTTATATGGCAGCTACATCCAAATCGATATGGCCCATTTGCAATCCTCAATGTCATAAATCAAACAGTAAGGAAAGGCAAAAGTCGGGCGGTGCCGCTTTATAATACCCTACACCTACTCTATAGGTACAAGTAAGAGCTATGTCTAATTCTGAACCAATTTTGTTGGACCTCGCCGCATGTTTTCAGATGTAATAACTACGGTTTTACCCAAAATTTGGTAATATGGTACTCGTCGAGGAAAGCGTTGTGCAACATTTTGGCAAGATTGGTAAAAAAAGCTCTTGCAGTGGCTCTAGAAGTGAACATCGGGCGATATACGTATATGACAGCTATATCCAAATCTGAACCGATTTCTATGAAATTCATCTATAATGTCGAGAAGCAAAGGAAAATCCTACCGCCATATTTCGAGAGAATCAATTAACAAATGACAATTTGATTGCAATATTACTGCAAATCGAACGAGAATATATATATGAGAGCTATGTCTTAATCTGAACCGATTTCGAGTAAACTTTATAGACATTGTAGAAGTCGCCGAGGAAAGCGTTGTACAAAATTTTGGGAAGATTGGTCAATAAATGCGCTTGCAGTGGCTCAAGGAGTGAAAATCGGGCGGTATATATATAAATATATGAGAGCTATAACTAATACTGAACCGATTTCCATGAAATTCACCCGTAATGTCGAAAGTTATTAGAAAATTCTTTCTGCAAATTTCGAGAGAATCGGTTAACAAAAATCTGATCCGATTTTATCCAATTTAAATAGGCCTCGTCTCTAGGTCGAAAAACATGCCCGTACCAAATTTGAAGACGCTCGGATGAAAATTGCGACCTGAAGTTTGTACACAAATTAACATGGGCAGACGGACGGACATAGCTAAATCGAATCAGAAAGTGATTCTGAGTCGGTCGGCAACTTATCAATGGGTGTATCTCTTTTCCTTTTGGGTGTTACAAACTAATTCACTAAGTTATAATACCCTGTACCACAGAAGTGCTGTAGGGTATAATAAGTAGTATCTGTTCAAAATTGCAAGCGTCCAACTGCTATCGCGATTTCCACAGACGCACGGATATGGCTAAATTTACTTAGAATATCAAGACTATCCAGAATGTCGCAGATGAATATTTCGCGATGTTACAAATAGAATGACGAGATTAGTAGGTGGTGGATATAAAAATTTAAAACTTTTATATCATATTTTCTCTTTTGAGGGAAATTAAGCGATTATTATTGACATTTTTAGAATTCTTGCTTGCATATGCAACTACAAACCGTATTCAGTGTCTTCACCAATAGTGGAGCTGTATCAAAATCAAGAATGTTTCCAAATAATTGGAGACAACTTTCTTTAAAGTTATGACCAATAGGTGCTCCCATTTAATTTTTTTTTGTCTCATCTTATAACATTGCTGATTGACTGAGTAATTCGTCGAAGAATACGGCTGATGATGGGGTGTAATCCCAGAAACTGCAGTCCGGTAAACCTTTCGACCAAATTTTTGAAATATATTTTTTTTTAAACCAAATAGTGGTTTTATTAATACATAAAACCACCCACGGTTGTCAACTACAAAATAAGTTTGTCAACCATTGGTTTGGTAGTTATCAATGTGGTAAGGCCAGCCAAAAAAGAAATGATCGTGAACGCATAGACTACATAAAGAACAATGAGAAAAAAAGATAAAAACAAGTAAAAAGCCGTTAAGTACCCACCACCTCGGGTATATGTGTAAACCACCTTAAGTCAAAATCCGGTGAAAAATTCATACCTTATGCGCCATAGCAGCTATATCGCAATATGTTCCGATTTGCACCAAATACTAATAAGTACAAGTCATTGTTCAATTGTGTATAATAACATTTTCGTCTTTTTAGTAGCTATATCTAAAAATAAACCGAACCATATACGACACGGATGTCGAAAAGCCTAACATAAGTCACTGTGTCAAATCTTAGTGAAATCGGGTTATGAATGCGCCTTTTATGGGGCCAAGACTTTAAATGGGGATATTGGTCCATATAGCAGCTATGTCCAAATCTGAACCGATCTGTGCCATATTACAGAAGTATGTCGAGGGGCTTAACTTAACACACTGTCCCAAATTTTGGCACAATCGGACAATAAATGCGCCTTTTATGGGCGCAAGACCTTTAAGCGAAATATCGGTCTATATGGCAGCTATATCCAAATCTGGATCGATCTGAGCCAAATTGAACTGGGATGTTGACTTGACCACATTGCTCCACGACCGGCTATACACATACAAGGTTTTAAAAGTGATTTAAACTTAAGGTTCCGACCCTAGACAATCTAGCTATGTCCGACCGTCTGTCTGTCTGTTGAAATCACGCTACAGTCTTTAAAAATAGAGATATTGAGCAGAAATTTTGCACAGATTATTTTTCTATCCATAAGCAGGTTAAGTTCGAAGATGGGCTATATCGGACTATAACCTGATATAGCCCCCATATAGACCGATCCGCCGATTTAGGATCTTATGCCCATAAAAGCCACATTTACTATCCCATTTTGCTGAAATTTTGGTAAATGAGTTGTGTTAGGTCCTTCGAAATCATTCTTTAATTTGTGCGTTGTGTTAGGCTCTTCGACATTTTTCTGCAACTTGGCCCAAATCGGTCCAGATTTGGATATAGCTGCCATGTAGACCGATATCTCGATTTAAAGTTTTGGCCTCATAAAAGGCACATTAATAACCCGATGTCATTGAAATTTGACACAGTGTCATATATGGTCGGTTTATTTTTAGATATAGCTACTAAAAAGAAATGTGGTTTACATATATGCCCGAGGTAGAGGGTATCCAAAGTTCGGCCCGGCCGAACTTGAAGCCTTTTTACTTGTTATACCCTCCACCATAGTATAGAGGCATACTATTTTCGTCATTCTGTTTGTAACACCTCGAAATATGCGTATGAGACCCCATAAAGTTTATATATTCTTGATCGTCATGTCGTTTTAAGTCGATCTAGCCATGTCCGTCCGTCTGTCTGTCGAAAGCACGCTAACTTTCGAAGGAGTTAAGATAGTCGCTTGAAATTATGCACAAATACTTCTTATTAGTGTAGGTCGGTTGGGATTGGGCCAAATCGGTCCATGTTTTGATATAGCTGCCATATATACCGGTCTTGGGTCTTGACTTCTTGAGGATGTAGAGGGCGGAATTCCTATCCGATTTGGCTGAAATTTCGCACGGCGTATTTTATTATGACTTTCAACTACTGTGCCAAATAAGGTTCAAATCGGTTCATAACCTGGTATAGCTGTCATATAACCCGATCTTGGATCTTGACTTCTTGAGCCAATAGAGCGCGTAATTCTCATTCGATTTAGCTAAAATTTTGCATGAGGTGTTTTGTTATGACCTCCAAAAACTGTGTTTAGTATGGCGCAAATCGGTACATAACCTGATATAGCTGCCATAGAAACCGATCTAGGATCTTAACTTCTTGAGCCTCTGGAGGGCGCAATTCTCATACGATTTGGAAAAAATTTTGTACAATGGCTTCTCTCATGACCTTCAACATACGTGTCTAATATGGTCTGAATCGATCAATAGCTTGATACAACTCCCACATAAACTGATCTCCCGATTTTACTTCTTGAGCCCCTACAAGGCGCAATTCTTATCCGAATGAACTAAAATATTACACAATAGCATATTCTTATTCAATATTCTTTGTTTGCCTAAAACGAGGTACTGCGCATAGAACTCGACAAATGCGATCCATGGTGGAGGGTATATAAGATTCGGCCCGGCCGAACTTAGCACGCTCTTACTTGTTTTTATTTTATTTATAGATTGAAATTACAGTTTTGACCGTTAAAGAATGGATCGAAGATAACATAGAGTGTAACGAGGATGAAATGGAGGAAAAGCTATGCGATGAAGATGATTATGCCGAGATGCCAAACAGAACTATAAATCCAAGGAAGCAGTCGAACTGTCTAATAAAATATTCGAATGGGCCGAAAGCGAAGACAGTTGAAAGCGTGCCGCTTTACAGATAATTGGGGAAAAAGCACAAATTTTATCGCATGACAACTTTGGTTTCAATAGTTAATGCTTCTTTATTAAAGCTAGTTAAAAATAAATAATAATAAATAATGGGAAACATGTTTTTTAAGGGAAAGTAAGGTCCCATTTGGAAATACGAACAATCTTGCAAAAGTGAACTGGCTTGATTCTAATACGAGTGCACTATAGTAGAATTTGGTCGATTCCAAATTTCAAGACAATAAAGACTTTATATTCTTTATGAAGTTGAAGATAAGTAAGTATACTCCTCATTATATCGTGGAAGGTACAAACAATTGGTAAGAGCTTAATAGCGTGTTTGTCGACGTCAAACGTTTGCTTTTCGTTCGTCTGGGCTTCTTTTTTCGATCTATATTCGTCTATATAAACGGTTTTTAGCACATAATTTTTATGAGTTTTTAGTTCTTTTGACTTTGATGAATCTGTTCATACATCGAAATTCATCCCTTTTTGGTCGAATTGCAATTCAAAAAGACTCTTGAGTGACGCGAAAAAATCTTTTCGAGATAGACAAACAGTCTATAAGTATGAAGACTTTACTCTTCGATTCGATTCCCTTCCATTTTGTGGTATTTTTTTTTTAAAAACAATTGGTTCATTCAAATACCACGCTCATTACCACGCACATTTAAGTCGCATTTGAAAGTGTTCTCCATCACGTAAATGCCTGTGTGAGTGGTTGCCTCAATGATTTCGTTTTTTAAAAAGAAAGCGAAATCTTCGAATAACACCGGCAATTACGACTCACACATCATGTATTTTACTTTTCATGCAGACATGGCTCACATACACATACACACACACAGGTATTCATGCATCAACAATCCCACTTCCCACGACGAGTGGTTCTGAGAGAAGAAACAAGTTTAACCGTTAGTGGCGATGAACGTGCAAGTTTAACTGCTTGTATCTAAAAAGCTTTTCGCTGTTTGGTGTTCTTATTCTTGTTCTACCATCTGCGCGGCTGACCGATTACAGTGGCTACTGCGCATATTTAAATTTGTTCATCTGAACAGTGGCTTAACGTAGCAATTTTGCAATAGAATGAAATGCATCTTGCATCTCTAGGCTGGTACTACGTTCGTTTTTCGAGATATTTTTCGCCGACTACTATTTTATTATAATAGAGCTTAAAACAAAAAAATTCGCTGATTTCATTTGGTAAGAAATTCCCTCATTGCTCATGGTAAAATATTAATAAAATTATTATTTTGTGTAGTATTTCAAAAAAGTAATCGCGAAAAACATGGGTTTTAATGGTGAAAAAAGAATATGGTACCAGCCTTGAGGCAAAATGGTGTAGGATATTCCAGCACAATTGGGTTTATATTTGCCAATATTGAAGAACCATGGAAAAACAAAGTTTTATCCTTTCGTAGAAATGATTGACGTCCTTTTAGAACGAGCCAACACAAGAACCCTTCTTATTTCCATTTTAAGTGAATCATATCCTTTATTCTCAAAATATAGCCTGTATATATCCATCGAAAATTTTTTTAAGTTTCTTCTTCTCAATTGTAACAGGTGGACTAAAATCAAGTTGTGTTTGCTGTAGATGGTGCTAGTGCGCCGATGAAGCGAATGCTGGCGGGAGATCGGTTTATATGGGAGTTGTAGCAGGTTATGGACAGATTTAGATCATATTTAGCAAGTATGTTGAAGTGGACGTCGTTGTACAAAACTTCAGCCAAACCGGACAAGAAATGCGCCCTCTAGGTGACAAGAACTGCGCCTTCTAGGTGAATTCGGGAGATCGGTTTATATGGGAGCTATATCAGGTTTTAGACCTATTCAGGCCATACTTAGCACGTATAGTGGAGGACAACGACTTCTTCGTCATAGAAGAAGTCGTTGTGCAAAATTTCACCAAAATTGGTTAAATCTTGCCAGCTGTAGAGGTTTAAAAAGTATATGGGAGATCGGTTTATATGGGAGCTGTATTAGGTTTTGGGTCGATTCGGACCATACATGTCACATCCGTTGAGTGTCATAAAAGAACGTCATAATACAAAATTTCAGCTTAATCAGATAAGAATTGCGCCCTCTAGAGGCTCAAGAAGTATTAACGAGGATTATCAGGTTTTGGACCATACTGGGCACATCTGTTGTGTCATAGAAAACGTGATAGTGCACAATTTCAGTCAAATAGGATGATAATTGGCTCAAGAGGTATAATCGGGAGATCGGTTTTTATGGGAGCTGTATCAAAACATACACCGATATGGCCCATTTACAATCCTAACCGACCTACACTAATAGGAAGTAAAATGCAAATTTTGCCCATGAATATTCCACTAGGAACAGGGGCTAACTTCTCACATATCAATGAGTGCAGTCCGATTGAAGTTTGAGCTCAATGATAAGGGGCCTCCATTTTATAGCCGAGTCCAAACGGCGTGCCGCAGTGCAACACCTCTTTGGAGAAAAGTTTTTACATTGCATAGTACCTTACAAATGTTGCCAGCATTAGGAGGGGAAAACCACCGCTGAAAAATGTTTTTCTGATGGTCTCGCCAGGATTCGAACCCAGGAGTTCAGCGTCATAGGCGGACATGCTAACCTTTGCGCTACGGTGGCCTCACAAAAGGAAGTATCCGAAGTATTATCCGATTTTGCTGAAGTTTGGGACAGTGAGTTGTGTTAGGCCCTTCGACATCCTTTCTCAATTTGGCCCAGATCGGTCCTGATTTGGATACAGCTGCCACATAGACCGATCCGCCGATTTAGGGCCTTTGGTCCATAAAAGCCACATTTATTATCCGACTTTGCTGAAATTTCTGTAAGTGAGTTGTGTTAGGCCACTCGACATCCTTCTTCAATTTGGCTCAGATCGGTCTAGATTTGAATATAGCTGCCATATAGACCGATCTCTAGATTTAAGGATTGGGGCCAATAAAAGGCGCATTAATTGTCCGATGTTGCCGAAATTGGGGGCAGTGAGTTAAGTTAAGCCCCTCGACGTCCTTCTTTAATATGGCACAGATCGGTCCAGGAGCATTTATAATCCGATTTCGCCGAAATTTGGGACAGTGAGTTGTGTCAGGACCTTCGACATCCTTCTTCAATATGACTCAGATCAGTCCAGATTTGGATATAGCTGCCATATAGACCGATCTCTAGATTTAAGGTTTTGGGCCAATAAAAGGCGCATTTATTGCCCGATGTCGCCGAAATTTGGGACAGTTGGTTGTGTTGGGCCCATCGACATTCTTCTTCAATTTGGCCTAGATCGGTCCAGATTTGGATATAGCTGCCATATAGACCAATCTCCCGATTGAAGGCAGCATTTATAATCCGATTTCGCAGAAATTTGGGAATGTGAGTTGTGTAAGGCTCTTCGACATTTTTCTGCAACTTGGCAATTTGAACAATTTTCTGCTGGGTCTGATTCTAGACTTTCAACTTAAACTAACTTAAGTATTTCTTTTGAAATACACAATTACTGCCTCTTAACATAAATTCTCTTTCGATTCAAGTTTCTTGTTCCCAATAGCCAATTCAGTTCCGCATTGGCCTTTTCGAATTTGAATAGAACCTCAAATGGGTTTGGAAATCATTTTGCTTCTGGTATTTGTGCCGTTAGACACTGTCCAATTTGGAGTACCTTGCAGATATATTGTACTTTGACTTTTTATTGTGTATATTTGTGATTTGTTGTTCTGTTCTTTACTTTCTGGATTCTTTGTCCACGATTCAGCAGTCAAGATATTACAACTCCACTTAACAGCGACAGTATAAAATACAGCCTCTGCCACCACACGAAGTACAATTTTACATACCATTGAGGCAAGCAAAAGACGAAGAAAACAAATCAAGTTTCTCTGCAAGTACATGCGATGAGAAAAGAATAGGTTCAATAAAATTTATAAGAAAATACTTATTGCAAATGCAAATTTTTATATTGATCAATGTATGTGCATATCGCTTCCTTCATAAATGGGGGGTATGTGTACTGAGAAGGCTCACAGATATTGGGTATTTTATAGACGGGCCGTAGGCTCGAAATGGGGCCTGAATTCTAGGATAGTCTACTGGCTCTACAGGAGTGTGATTAGACCAATACTTTCTTACGCCTCAGTAGTTTGGTGGACTGCTATGGAGAAAAAGTGCAACATAAGGACCATACAACAGGTTCAGAGAACGTGTTGTCTTGGCATAGGCGGAGCGATGAGGACCACGCCCACTTGGCCACTGAAGACTATTCTAGATATCCGACCCATTGACAAACAGATTAAGTGTGAGGCAGCCACAGCGGCTATGAGACTTAAGGCGATGGGAGCATGCATTTTGAGGGTCGGAGCAGCTCATACCATCGCGGTATAATCGAGGCGACGATGGGAAACCTGGAAGGAAGGGAAGAGGTTTCCGATCGGATACCTGAGATGAACCTTGAGTTCTTGAGTGCGAGGCACAGTCTTGGATTGACGGAACCCTAGTATTGCCATCTGGAAGATCATGTTACACGGATGGATCAAAGCTATAGGACAGAGTGGGCCTGGGGGTTTACATTGTCCATAGTGGTATGGGGCGGATTGATATCTGCTTCCTCTTTCTTTCTGTCAACCTAACCCAACCTAATTTATAGTAATTCATAATATAATTCAATGACATACAACGTATTCTACGATATGTTCTTAATACTTTTCTGTTTTTTTTTTCCTTAATTTAAAGTGGCAAATTCAAGTTTGTCCAACTTTTCTTGACCATAAAATCCACTTTCTACAGTTTTTGATTTTCGGCAAAGTCGCTGCAAATTTTGTCACCATTCAAGATAATGCGGTAAACCGAAAATCAAATAACAAATGTATTCGTAAATCAAAAAAATTAAACCTGTCTAGCCCAACATGTAGCCATATATAAACCGATCCCTCGACTTGACTTCTTAACCCATTCATGCTCACAGTTGCCTATAGGCCACATTGTGCTTATGAGCTTCTAAGTCCCGTTATTTTGAATTGTTTGACATGCGGTTGTTTGCATTGTGTAGTTATAAGAGTTGTGCGAGCTTAAATCTGTTTTTTGTACTGTCAGCTAGACACGATTTCATTCAGTAGCCGATCTCGGTGGAGTGAACTTGTTAAAATCTTTTAGCGAAAAAAGTGTTTATAAAAAAAAAATTTAAAAAAAAACATTAAAATAATTATTTTATTATAAAACCAACTGCAGAATATAAATAAATAAAGGTAAGTGAGTTATTTAAAAAATAAAAATTATAAGATAAATTTTTAGTTTGTTTATAATTATCATCGAAGAAACGCTAAAAAATGTGATTGATAGTGGCGAAAATATGGAAGTTAATGTAATTGAGGAACTAATTAGCCGTGAAAATGAGGGAGCAGGATCTGAAAATAGAGAGGTTTTACAGGAGATAATGAAGAAAATTGATTTGCAAAGTTTGAGGTGGAGGAGTCAAGAGATTACGGATTGTAATACCACTTGGAAAGGGAAGTGCTCAGCAATGAAGTGAAACAACCAATCGAATATTTCTTGCAGTTCTTTACAGATGAAGTTTGGCAGAAGATTTGTGACGAGACAAATTTGTATGCGGTACAAACTAATGGAACTGAACTAAAATGTAATGTGTCTGAAATAAAAAGATATGTTGGTATTGCTATACCTTGCTGTAGTCAATATTCCAATATATCGAATGGCGTGGGGAGACAATTTCAAATTGGCGGCAGTTGGAAATGCATTGTCAAGACATGGATTTGAAAAAATGAAACAATTTTTACATTTTAACAATAATGATGTTCAATCTGAAAAGGATCAACCTGGGTATAATAAAGTTCGCCCCTTGCTGAATTTTATAAAGAGTAAATTCAATGAAATTTCCTAAGAAGAATGCCAAAGCGTGGATGAGCAAATGATTGCATATAAAGGTAATTAATTTAATGTGGTTATATTTATATCTTTCTTTCTAATCCAGAAATATATATTTTATTAGGTCAACACAGTTTGAAACAATATCTGCCAAACAAGCCCCACAAGTGGGGATTCAAAATGTTCACTAGAGCTGGTGTATCGGGCATAATGTACGACTTTACTCTCTACATTGGTGAAGGAACTTGTGAGTCTTTTGGCATGGGAATATCATCAGATATTGTTTTAGCTTTAACATTCAATATTCCGATGAACCAAAACTTCAAATTATTTTTTGATAATTGGTTTACGTCAATAAGCTTGATGATTGCGCTACTTCAACGAGGAATTTTATCCGTTGGGACAATCCGAAGCAATCGTTTGATGAACTGTGCTCTAAGCAGTGAGAAGGAGCTTCAAAAACGAAGACGGGGTTCATTCGATTGTAAATATGAGACAACGCACAATTTGATTGATTGCCGATGCTATGACAATAAGAGCGTTCAACTAGTTTCCAACTATATAGTTAAAAACCCCATGAGTGAGTGCAAGAGATGGTGCCGAAAGGAGAAGAAGTTCATGATAATATCTCGTCCAGGTATAGTCGAATGCCATAACAAACATATGGGTGGGGTTGATCTTGCTGACATGTTGATGGAATTATACAAAATCAACCACCGCTCGAACAAGTGGTATATGCGCATAGTATACTGGTGTTTTAATGCTTGTATAGTAAATAGTTGGCTGTTGTATCGCAGAGACCTCAAATATACAGACGGAGAAGTAAAGCATAAGCCACTAATAAAATTCCACTTGCTAACGAGCTTTTTAACGCAACTCAAACAGCTGTTTTACCAAGGAAAAGGGGTCGCCCAACATCGCTTCTTTTAACGATGAAGTCGACTCCTTCATCACCAGGTTCTATACCATTGGCTCCATCATCGCCAGTTCTTTCGACGGCCTCGGAATCAAGTTCGCACAAAGAGTATATGTTGCTTAACCTCCCAAATCCAAACGATTTGACAATATTGGTCACTGGGTAGAATGGGGAGCAAAAGGTAGATGCAGGCTATGCCACACTGGTTATCTGCGCTCCAAGTGTAGTAAATGCAACGTATATTTGTGCTGTAATCTACAAAAAAATTGTTTTGTATCTTTTCATACCTGAATTTCAATAAAAAAATTAATAAAAAAAATCTCTTTTTTTTTGAAATTTACTGATATTGCCCAATGCTGTTCAAAGGCATCATCCCGTAACTAATGAACTAGGATACCAAGGACTTTGAATTTTTTATCAGTTCATGAGTGAGTCAAGACTAAAATATATAGCGCATAAAAAAATTTTAGGCCCGTGCATTTTAATTCGGGCATGAGAGGGTTAAGAACCTTAAAACTTCAGTTTTTGTCCGTCTTTTGTAGAAATTTGGTTTAGGAAGTAACTTATGCCCTTCAATCAAATATACCCTAGAAAAGTGCATATGAAAAGTAAATTAAACTTTCTTGTAAACCGATCAGCAGATCTCTGTTAACCAAGATTCGATGACTTCAGAATAGTTCACATTTAAACTTAATTAAGTTGTGTTCCATTTTTGGTCAATTCAATTAGGGCTGATATCGTCGAATTACGAATTGTTTTTTTGGTCCGTTTCAAGTAATGTATTTTAGTTTTGTAAGACAAATGCAAATTTGTCCATGTCCATTAAGGAAGTGTGGCAAACTTCTCAGATATCAATGAATGCCGTCCGTTTTAAGTTTAAGTTCAATGATAAGGGACCTCCTTTTTAAAGTCGAGTACGTACGGCATGCCGCAGTCTGACACCTCTTTGGGGACAAGTTTTTTCATGACATTCAAACGTTTTATATAGTAATTTTTCCGAACCACGCTTACCGCCCTAAACACCATGAGATTTGTTTGTAATTTAGCAAGTAGACCTACATGTATTCTGTGCAGTATATCTGTAATATATGTCCATTTATGTGTAGCATCAAAAATATACACGTCTGT
This sequence comes from Stomoxys calcitrans, assembly GCF_963082655.1. Taxonomy (NCBI): domain Eukaryota; kingdom Metazoa; phylum Arthropoda; class Insecta; order Diptera; family Muscidae; genus Stomoxys; species Stomoxys calcitrans. The sequence continues at coordinate 9,381,553 of NC_081553.1, forward strand.
ATATCACATCGAAAGTATGTCAGTCTGTCAGTCGAGCAATATGACTTAGAACCACTTGAGGGCACATCGGCACATGGTCGTGTTGAGTTGAGTTGCTCTGTACCAAATGAGCAGCAGCAGCAGCACCAAGTGAGAACCATTTGTAGAGTAGATTCACTTGTTCATGCCTATCTAACAGTGAGTGTTTGTCTCACTGTGTTTTCCATTGGCTGGCTGGATGGTTGACTTGTCTGTAGTTGAGTGTAGATCGCTGGGTGATTGTGTGAATTATAGCCGGGTCTTGTTTGATCTTGCACTACGTCGGATAGAAGACAGACAGACAGCCACACAGCTGATGTGCAACTTGTTTTGGTGCTCACCGGTCGAATCGTGACTTCTACAACAAAAATGGCTTTTAATTCTTTTTGTCGTTCAAGTTCTGGGCTTTTTGCCAAAGTTTTCAAAACATGACCGTGCCTCGTGTTGCTTACCTCACATTTATCTCTCCTCCTTTTGTTAGCTTATAAAAGTGTGTTAGTGTGCAGCTCATCTCGAAAAGAAGGCAAACCATCGCAGCCATTGATAAGAAGTCAAGGGGCAACTGAAAACACTTGTTGTGCTCATAAAGCTCAATTTAGTTGGATCGTGTGAATCTGTATTTCTTTTTTTTCGTTATTTCTATTTTTATGATTACCAGTTGTGGCAGTGCGCATTCATGTTTGGCTGCGGCGTTACATGATAAGACTTGTATAAAACCTAGGATAGCATGTTGCAATTAGGGCTTGCAATGGATACAAATGATGTAGTGATTCTCCCACACTTTTGTTTGTTTACATTTGAAATTATTGTGGTTTGAATGAGGTCACACATATTCAAATGAGCCAACAGGATTCAGTTAGGGGTAAGGTCAGTATACTAATAGAAGAGACGCATTTTTTTTCAAAATTCGTAAGTGCAAGAATTTTCTATAAGTATAATTTAACCTCGATAATATGTATCTCAGTTAGTTTGTAATGCCTCGAACTATTGATCTGAAACCCCATAAAGTATTTATATTTTTGATCGCCTCGGTTCATTCGTCTGTGGAAATCACGATAGCGGTCGAACGCTCGAAATTTTGCACAGATACATTGATGTAGGTCGTTCAGATTTTTATATTTCAAATTTGCCCATGAACATTCCATTAACGAACAGGGTCAAATTTCTCACATATCAATGAGTCCTGTTCAATTTAAGTTAAAGCTGTTTTTTATAGCCGAGTCCGAACGGCTTGTAGAGAAGTTTTTACATGGCATGGTACCACACAAATGTCGCCAGCATTAGGAGGAGATAACCACCGCGGAAAATGTTTTCTGATGTTCTCGCCAGGATTTGAACCCAAGCATTCAGCGTCATAGGCGGACATGCTAACCTCTACGATGTTTTTAGCTCCCATATAAGGTGTTCCTACGATTAGACCTTTTGAGCTCCTAGAAACCGCAATTATTATTCGATTAGACTGAAACTTTGCAAGTAGTATTCTTCCAATAAATGATCCAAATCGGTCTCAAACCTGCATAGCTTCCATTTAAACCGATTTTTTGATTTGACTTTTTGAACTAAAATTGGCAAGTAGTGTTGTATTATGAGTTCCAACATACATACGTGGTAACGAGGGATGAAGGTTTATTCATAGTGTTATTCCTTTTGCAACACATCATAATACATTTCCGAACCTTCGAAGTATATACAATATATTCTTGATCGTAGTAAAAATCTGAAACGCGTCCAATCATTTTCGTCTGTTTGTCTGTTGAAATCACTCTACAGTCTTCAAAAAGAGAGACATTGAGCTAAAGTTTTACAGAGATTCTTAGTTTTTTAGATTTTACTGGCCGATTTGCTGATCAAAGTCTTAGACTAATAGAAACCACTTGTATCGAACAATTTCGCTGATATATAGCAATGTGAATTACGACATCCGCACAGAGTACCACTCATTTCATATTTGGATATAGCTACCATATATCTCGATCTTCCTATTGAAGTAAAAAAATCCCCGGCCCGGGATGGCATATCAATACTTTCCTTACGCAAGTGTTCTTCGACGCTTGCTCGTCCATTACCTTTTCTTTTTCAACTTTGCTTATCGTGCGGAAGTTTTTCCGGTGCGAGGGTGAGACGAACAACTCTACGAACTACCGGCCAATTGCGATATGATCCGCTTTTTCCAAGGTTATGGAGAGCATGATTAATCACCATCTTGTGAAGTATTTAGAGTCTAATGGCCTTCATAGCGACCAACAGTATGGGTTCCGCAGAAATCGTTCTACGGGCGACCTCATGTCATTTCTGTCGGAACATTGGAGTCAATCAATCTACCAGTTTGGTGAGAGTAAGATTGTGGCTCTGGATATCTCCAAGGCATTTGATTGGATCTGGCACGATGCACTACTATCAAAGTTTTACGCATTCGGTGCCGGTAATGACTTCGTTCCATTTATTTCGAACTTTCTCAGACATCGCACTATACGAGTCGTTATTCTCATCCAATGAGCATAAATTGACCGCACGTGTATCAGGGCTCTGTCCTTTCTCCTTCTCTTTTTCTTATTTTCATCAGCTCTCTGTTGAGTCACACATCGAATCCGTTCTACTCATTTGCGGATGACAGTAATTTCTGTCATTCGTATTCACTCTCTGTCATTCGTCTTCGAGCGATTGAAGACAAGGGGCGGATTATGGACGATACAAATTCCCGGGATTTCTAAAAGGGGTCGACTGAATCGAGTAGACTTTAATGCACGGAGGACTCAATGCTGTTTGTTGTCCCATAAACTCTTCGCTGAACCATTACGATCATCTCTGTCTATCAACAGTGTAAATGTTGAGCAATCAGATGTTCTGGGTATGAAGAAAGAAAGGAGTTTCGCCGTCTTACCGACCATTTTTCTGTTCCACAGGGTACATGCGCATTCGTCGCCTACGACCTTAACTCGAACTGCGTCGACCCGAAAACTTCGGGTTAACCAAGTTTATTGACGGCAGTTCTGTGGGCTTCACTGCCAAATCGTCTGCTTTCTCATTCCTAGTTACTCAGCTATGGCCCGGCACTCAAACGAAGCGGATAGTGCCATCCTCAGAGAAGGTGTTAATCTCCTTCTTACATTCCAAGACTGTTCGAGATCTTACAGTCCTGGTTGTTATTGCCCTTATGCCCTATTTATACTCGACGTCCTCGCGTTAATAAAGGGTGATTTTTTTGAGGTTAGGATTTTCATGCATTAGTATTTGACAGATCACGTGGGATTTCAGACATGGTGTCAAAGAGAAAGATGCTCAGTATGCTTTGACATTTCATCATGAATAGACTTACTAACGAGCAATGCTTGCAAATCATTGAATTTTATTACCAAAATCAGTGTTCGGTTCGAAATGTGTTCAAATTTTGACAAATTTTGTTCAGCGATGAGGCTCATTTCTGGTTGAATGGCTACGTAAATAAGCAAAATTGCCGCATTTGGAGTGAAGAGCAACCAGAAGCCGTTCAAGAACTGCCCATGCATCCCGAAAAATGCTCTGTTTGGTGTGGTTTGTACGCTGGTGGAATCATTGGACCGTATTTTTTCAAAGATGCTGTTGGACGCAACGTTACGGTGAATGAACACATTTCGAACCGAACACTGATTTTGGTAATAAAATTCAATGATTTGCAAGCGTTGCTCGTTAGTAAGTCTATTCATGATGAAATAAATGTCAAAGCATACTGAGCATCTTTCTCTTTGACACCATGTCTGAAATCCCACGTGATCTGTCAAATACTAATGCATGAAAATCCTAACCTCAAAAAAATCACCTTATACCACACCACCATTTCGCATTTCGTGTTCGCCCGGATCTCCGCCTGCATGACCGTATTATGGTCAGGCAGTCTAAAACTGATTTCAGTCCCTGGGTTCTCTGCATATTACTGGTAAGTTTCAAATCGGTTCAGATTAAGATATCGGGCGATACACATACCGCCCTATTTTCAATTCTCAAGCCTTTGCAATTGCATTTGTATACCGATTTTAAAAATTTGCACAATGACTTCTTTTATTACATCATCAATGTATTTGGAGCTATTTACTCAAAGCTCCCTTATACATGTTGCTCCGATTTTTAGTGATATTGCAAAAGTGTGATCCTTTTTTAAACCCATCCTTGCGAAACAGAGCTCCCCCCATGATTCTTGATATATAAAATGGATTAATGCAAATCGGTTCAGATCCCATACATACGCAGCACTCCATTTGCACTTATAGAACCGAAGCTATTAAAATTTTGCACGGATTTTCCCAAAACTTGCTTTGGATTGTTTTACTATCCATCTTAACACCTATGCCGTAGTTCATCAAAATCGGGTCGGAATTAAATAATGCGTCCATCAATAAAAAGCGCTGAATTTACTCTTATGGGATAGGTATAGGGTGTTATAAAGTCGCCACCGATTGACTTTTGATTTTTCTTACTTGTTATACACTCCACCATAGGATGGGGGTATACTAATTTCGTCATTCTGTTTGTAACTACTCGAAATATTCGTCTGGGACCCCATTAAGTATATTTATTCTTGATTATGTCGATCTAGCCATGTCCGTCCGTCTGTCTGTCGAAAGCAAGCTAACTTTCGAAGGAGTAAAGCTAACCACTTGAAATTTTGCAAAAATACTTCCTATTAGTGTAGGTCGGTTGAGATTGTAAATGGGCCATATCAGTCCATGTTTTGATATAGCTGCCATATAAACCTATCTTGGGTCTTGACTCTTGAGCCTCTAGAGGGTGCAATTCTCCTCCTATTTGACTAAAATTTTGCACGTGGTGTTTTGGTATCACTTCCAAAAACTGTGCTAAGTATGGGGCAAATCAGTACATCACCTGACATAGCTGCCATATTAACCAATCTGGGATCTTGACTTCTTAAACCTCTATAGGACGCAATTCTCATCCGATTTGGAAGACATTTTGTACAACGGCTACTCTTATGACCTTCAATATACGTGTCTAATATGGTCTGAATCGATCAATAGCTTGATACAGCTCCCATATAAACCGATCTCCCGATTTTGCTTCTTGAGCCCCTACAAGGCGAAATTCTTATTCGAATGAACTGAAATATTGGGTTGTCCAAAAAGTAATTGCGGAATTTTCATATAGTCGGCGTTGACAAATTTTTTCACAGCTTGTGACTCTGTAATTGTATTCTTTCTTCTGTCAGTTATCAGCTGTTACTTATAGCTTGCTTTAGAAAAAAAGTGTAAAAAAGTATATTTGATTAAAGTTCATTCTAAGTTTTATTAAAAATGCATTTACTTTCTTTTAAAAAATCCGCAATTACTTTTTGGGCAATCCAATATTAACCAATGACTTGTACAACGTTTATCATTCATTTATGGTCTTAATCGACAATAACTTTATATAGCTTCAATAGCATGACAGTTCTTATTCAATATTATTTGTTTGCCTAAGAAGAGATACTGCGCATAGAACTCGACAAATGCGATCCAAGGTGGAGGGTATATAAGATTCGGCCCGGCCGAACTTAGCACGCTCTTACTTGTTCAAAACTTGCTTTGATTTGTTTTATTATCCATCTTAACTCCTAGGCCGTAGTCCACCAAAATCGGTTCGGAATTTAATAATGCGTCCATAAACAAAAATCGCTGAATTTACTCTAATGGGATAGGTGTAGTGTGTTATATAGTCGCCACCGATTGACTTTTGATTTTCCTTACTGGTTTTTTTCCAAACTTGTTCCTTACTTGATTTGACGCCTTTTTGTAAGTAAAAGGGCAAGTCAGCTTATTTGAGTTAATAAATAATATTTTCACCCACAACAAAAATATACGAATGCAAATTCTCAAAACACCTATTTCTTGTCATTTCATGCGAATAGGTTTTGTTATGACTTTAGTCACTGGACTTAGTGGGAATCATTAACAGATGGCAAAGAAAATTATTATTGTAATTTATTTTCCCATTCATTCTGCTCTCCATAAATATGTCGCCGTTGATGAGATTTATGATCGATTGGGCACATGAATCGCACTGTTACTCCAATGCGAACTTGCAATTGGTGTTTCAAGGATGAACGAATATGGGATGGATGACATTGTGACAATATTATGTTACCTCCTCATATGGCTGCTATCATATGGTCGTATATCGTATATCTAGTTTTATCTAGTTCCCGTCGAATGTGTTCGTCGAATGTAATGAAAGTATTTGTTTTTGTTATTTTTATAACATCCCCATACGTAATGGCCAGGAGTTGGCGGTCATGGTTTGTGTTAGAATTGTCATTAACTTGTAGTTCTATTTGGAACCTGTTGCGCTTTTTACGACACAGACTCATTTTATGGCAGACGTTAGAGAGGCAGGCAAATCTGCATATCGTTGGAGAAGTAAGAATAGACTCATATTAAATATTTTTTCCATTTCAAGTGGTAACCGTAACTTGACGTCATTTATGATGCCGATGTCAATGCCGCCAATGTACAATAGTCGCTCATATAATTGTGGTCATAATCTCGTCATTTGTGTTGTCGTAAAACCAATAATCGCAAATAGCCCACATGGAAGTGATATACACTCGGACATACTTCAATTAATTCGGAAATGTCAATGGAGGAGAATATTAATACTTCAGCTGTGGCTCATTATTATTATTAGTTGTGTCGTTCGATCAAATCTTACATACTTTATATGCGTACAATACACTATAGCAACTTCAATACATTGTTGGATGTTTGCGGTTAGGATTCTTTTAATAAATAAAAATTTTACTAAAAGATCTAGGAAAACAATGATTAAAGTACTCAATAAAATGAATTTATAATAATTTTTAAAATTAATATGCAGGATAGCTGATACAAAGCGTTAGCAATTTAAAGGACCACATCTTTTGTGTGAAAATATTTTATTGATTCAATGAAATTAAATAAAGATGCATTTAGTTCGGGCGTACCGAGGTTCGGATACTCATCACCATCGATATGTTTATTATTTTATTCCGTACTCTACTATAACCATATTAATATTCAACAAGTAAAATCATGTTAAGTTCGGCGCGGCCGAATCATATATACCTTCCACCATGGATCGCAATTGTCAAGTTCTTTTCCCGGTATCTCTTTTTAGGCAAACATATGATAAAGGGAAAGAATTGCTATTGGAGCTATTATATAAAGTTATAGTTGAACTGAATGTTAGAGACCATAGTAGAAGTCGTTGTGTAAAATTTCTGCCAATTCGAATAAAAATTTGCGACCTTAAGGGGCTCAAGAAGTAAAATAGTGACATCGGTTTATTTGGGAGCTGTATCAGGCTATAGACCGATTCATATCATATTTGTTACGTATGATGAAGGTCATAAGAGAAGTCGTCATACAAAATTTCAACCAAATCGGATAAGAATTGCGCTCTCTAGTGGTTCAAGAAGTCAAGATTCTAGATCGGTTTATATGGTAGCTATATCAGGTTATAGGCCGATTTGATCCATACTTAACATAGTTGTTGAAAGTCATAACAAAACATTTCTTGTAAAATTTCAGCCAAATCGGATAAGAATAGCTGCCTATAGAGGCTCAAGAAGTCAAGATTCAAGATCGGTTTATATGGCATCTATATCAGGTTGTGGACCGATTTAAACCATACTTAACATAGTTGTTGGAAGTCATAACAAAACACTTCATGTAAAATTTCAGCCAAATCGGATAAGAATAGCGGCCTATAGAGGCTGAAGAAGTCAAGACCCCAGATCACTTTATATGACACCTATATCAGGTTATCGACCGATTTGAAATTGGAAATCATAACAAAACACCTCATACAAAATTTCAGTCAAATCGGATAAGAATTGCGCCCTCTAATGACTCAAGAAGTAAAGATCCAAGATCGGTTTAAAGTGTAGCTATATCAAAACATGGACCGATATGGCACATTTACAATCTCAACCGACCTACACTTAAAAGGAGTATTCGTGCAAAATGTCAAGCGGCTAGTTGTACTACTTCGAAAGTTAGCGTGCTTTCGACAGACGGACGGACATGGTTAGATCGATTTAAAATGACTTGGCGATCAAGAATATATATACTTTATGGGGTCCCGGAGGAATATATCGACGAGTTACAAACAGAATGACCAAATTAGTATACCCCCATGCTATGGTGGAGGGTATAAAAATATATCAAATATGGGCCGATCTAAATGATATTTTGTACAGACGCTGAGAAGTCGAACACAAATCACAGTTATCATTTTCGAATCGGAATAGTGTTATTAATGACACTTTTATGTGTTTAAGACCCACCGACAGATCTGTCCATGTAGCAGCTATATCTTAATTGGATCCAATGTGCACCGTCTCCGGAATGGATAACTGGATAACTGGATGGATAGTTCAACCAACTATTCTAAATTTCAGAAAAATCGTTGCCGTTGACAAATGTTGCTTTTATTGGCTTAAAACCCGGATCGGTCTATATGAAACCTATATTTTAACATGGTCTGATGTGGATCATATTCGGTTGAAATAGCGAGCGCTCAGTGGAACACACTGTTTCACATTACAGTTATCTCAATATGGTCAAATATAGACCATACTCGGATCGGATCGGTTGATTATCGCGGTTTTTATGAGGTTAAGACCCTAAATCGGCAAATTTTCGAATCGAAATCGGGTTATTAATGACAGTTTTATTGGTTTAAGACAAAACGCTATGCGCTTAAGACCCTGTAATATTACAATTAAATATTGTAAATTGATATTTCTTACGAAAACAAAAAAAGTAAGAGCGTGCTAAGTTCGGCTGGACCGAATCTTATATACCCTCCAACATGGATCTCATTTGTCGAGTTTTTTGCGCGGTGTATCTTTTTAGGCAAACAAAGAATAATGAATAAGAACTGTTTTGCTATTGGAGCTATATCAAGTTATAGTCCGATTCGGACCATAAATGATTAGAATGCTGATCACTGTAGAAGTCATAGTGTGATATTTCAGTTCATTTTGATAAGAATTGCGCCTTGTAGGGGCTCAAGAAGCAAATCGGGAGGTCGGTGTATATGGGAGTTGTATCATGCTATAAATCGATTCAGACCATATAGGACATGCACGTTGAAGATCATGGGAGATGACCACGTACAAAAGTAAAAATTTTCATAACAAACACCTCATGCAAAATTTCAGCCATATCGGAAGAGAATTGCGCCCCCCCAGCGGCTCAAGAGTCAAGATCCAAGATCGGTTTATATGGCAGCTATGCCAGGTTATGAACCGATTTGAATCATACTTAGAACAGTTGTTGGAAGTGATACCAAAACAGCATATTCAAAATTACAGCCAAATCGGATAAGAATTGCGCCCTCTAAAAGCTGAAGAAGTCAAGACCTCAGATCGGTTTATATGGCAGCTATATTAGGATATGAACCGATTTAAACCATACTTACCACAGTTGTTGGATGTGATACCAAAACACCACGTGCCCTCTAGAGGTTCAAGAAGTCAAGACCCAAGATCGGTTTATATGTCAGCTCTATCAGGTTATGGACCGATTTAAACCATACTCAACACAGTTGTTGAAAATCATAACAAACCCCCTCATCCAAAATTTCAGCCAAATCGGATAAGAATTGCGCCCTCTAGAGGTTCAAGAGGTCAAGACCCACGATCGGTTTATATGGCAGCTATATCAAAACATGGACCAATTTTGCCAATTTGCAATCTCAACTGACCTACACTAATAAAAAGTATTTGTGCAAAATTTCAAGCGGCTAGCTTAGTGTGTTTTTTAGTCTTGTTGTCATTTTCAGTTGATATAGCTTCTTGAAATTTTGCACAAATATTTCCTACTGATATAGATCGGTTGGGATTCTAAATGGGCCAAATCGGTTCATGTTCAGATAAACAATCTGCCGATTATACTTCTGAGCTTCTAGAGGGCGCAAATTGTATTCAAATTGACTGAGATTTTGCTTATGGTGTTTCGCTATGACGCTAATATGAAATTCATTGGAAATATTCATATTAATAATAAAAAAAACTATAAAATTCAATGTAATGTAATTGTAATGCGTCATTTTTGGCACCGCTTAAAACAAGTAACATTGGCATCATAACACCATAAACAACCAGAAAGTACTTTTTATCAACTTTGGTTAGAAATCGGAGTGTCATGGAAATTTGTGCTTTATTGTTGGCCCAACATAGAAGTACTTTTGACATTTATTTTCCCCCGTTTAGTCAATGCCCTACCAAACCTTGCCATTGCACGGTATTGCCCGAGTTTACAGCAGTCATTCTAAGCTCTCCGTCTGACTCGTCACGACAAAACTTTGTTTTTATTAATTTGGATTTAATTGCAATAATGGCCTCATAATCACCACTTAGCAAAACTAATGATGTGTGGTGCTGGGCTGCGGAAAATGAGTTGGCGACTCAGTTGGTGTCCATGTCAACTAATAGTCTGTAACGTTTTAGAGAATAATTTCACAACACTCAATTAAGCTTCCTTTCTCAATATGCCTGCCATAGCATTTCAGTGTTATTTACAAGAAAACTGTTGTACATTTTCATAGGAACACCCTCATATAAAGTGTTCATTTCATTTGATGGTGGTAGTAATCAAAGAAAATTCTTCTTTTTTTACTTTAAGAAATAATCGCATAATCATGTTTGTAATAATAGTGGGAGAAATTGATTCATCGGAAATATACTTTTTATTTTGTTTTAATTATCTATTTTGTTGATTGGTAAAGAAAAATATTTTTGAAGCCTCAGACTGTCAAACTGGTTTCCCTGAGGAGGACCACTAAAATAAAATCCCCATGTTCTGCAATCACGGGATATTTAATGAAAAGCATGCAGGAATTTCTTGGAGGTTAAATGATTTCATCTGGCATCTTCCCTGACCATGGTGATTTCCTTAATGGGTAGGCTTGGTCAGATAAGCGCAAAGGAATTATTTGCCTTTCACAAGAGAAATCTAATTCTCCTTTTCGTTAATAGCTTATATAGTTATTGTTTTTATATAGCTTACTAACCGAACCAGGCCCGCTCCGTTGCGCCTTCTTTAACTCTCTAGTATCTTTTTAGGATGGGAACACTTCGCCCTGAATACGGATATCGAATTCGTGCCATTGTAGCCTATGACGCTGAACGCGTTCGTTGTCCCCTCTTAATGTTGGCGACATTTGCGATGTACAATGCCATGCATGGTCATTTAAAAAAATTTTCCCCAAAGAGGTGTCACACTGTGGGACTCCGATCGGACTCGGCTATAACAAAGGTTCCTTATCATAGAGTTTAAACTTGAATCGGAAAGCACTCATTGATGTGTGAGATTTTGCCCCTTCTCGATTCCTGTTGGTAATTTTCTTCCTTTGGGTAATGTTCTCATTAGGGGAGGGATGGCACCTCAGACATTTCGACACAAATATGGAAATGAAATTCGTGTTGCACTTCCTAATCCTTTTAATTTGAGCCCCATATTGCCATGAACCGTTTAAAAGGTGTTTTGGGGGCTGGGGAGATCATCGACACTTTGCACTGAAAATAGATATCAAATTCGTTCTTTATTCCCAAAGGAAACTAATTTCAGTTTAGGGGGTGCTTAAGGGCGTACCCCAAACCACTTGGCTCCTCTCATTTGAGTCCCGTATTGTCATAATGGGTCAAATAACCCATTTAACGTATCTTTAGGAGGAAAAGCCCCACCTAGACTTGAACGCAAATTTTAATGTCATATTCGTAATCTACTCCCAAATACCTTTGATTTGAGTCCCCTATAGCAATGGTCGGCTAATATGCCCATTTGGGGGTATTTGGGGGTGGGCGACCTCCCACTAATTGGACCTAATGTTTTATGCCATATTTGTAAATTTTTGCCTATTACTTTTCATTTGAGTCCATATTGACATGAACTTTGAATATATCTGTTTCGAAGGGTTTTGGGGTTGGGGAGGCCCGCTGGGTACTTGGACCCAAATTTTTATACCATATTCGGTTGATTTTGGGTTGTCTTTTTGTCATAAGGGGGAGGGTCCGTCCCCCTTCCGATACCGAAAAAAATTGTAGAGAAAATCGGTTCTGCTCAGTCTATATGGAACAAACAAACCGAGTCCCATATATCCGTGATAAGCTAATGTGCACATTTTGAGTGTTTTTGTGGGGGTTGGGTGACCCCCTATACTTCGTCATGCATTTGTATGTCAGATTCGTTATCTACTCCCGCATACTTTTCATTTGATACCCATATTGCCGTTATTGGTTCACTTTTAATTTTGGTTGGTGTTTTTGGGGTAACGGTGGAGGGTCCGCCAACTTCCGTTATCAGTAAATTATAAAGCCTATTCCTACTTCCTGACCATATTCGTAATCTACTCCCGAATACGTTTTATTTGAGTCCCATATTGTCATTACCGTCAAATGAACCTATTTTAAGGGGTTTTGGGGCTGGGGCGGCCCCCAAGGTACTTGGACCCAATTTTTATTACTCTACTCTACCCAATTCGTACTCTACTCTTGAACACTTTTCATTTGAATCCCATATTGTCGCGATTGGTCCACTTTTATTTTTGGGTAGTACGTTTGTGGTAAGGGGGAGGGTCCGCCCCCTCCCGATATATAAAAATTATATAGCCTATGTTTCCTTCCAGACCAACCTATACAATCTGTGAAAATTTCAAGGTAACCGTTTTTGAGTCTATACGGAACAAACAAACACAAATTGAATTTTATATATAAGATATAAATATTTATGGTTGCCTTCGAATGCTTCTGATAAGGCTTTAAAACAACCTCCTGATTGTAGAGATATTATCAAAGTTTACCAACTACTATTTGGTGGTATTACAAATCCCATTCGCGGTAGTTGCTATGGTTTTTCCATTTCATTTGAGTACCACATATACTTTGGTTATAACAAATAGTTGTACATTTATTTGCAAACATATCCATATGTCCTTCGTAATGAATATTTTTCTTCCCTTGACTTGTTACCCTGAAAAAGAAAACTAAAACACATACGTACATGGTCATCTATCATTTGCCCTGTTGACAAATCGAGACAAAATGTGTTTGTATTCGAAAACCAAAGACCAGTATGAGCAACAAGTAAGCCGGAAGTTATACAGTGGCAGAAAGTGCACGCATACATAGGCAAATGATGTGGCAAAAACCCATGAAGTTAACAGTTATGCGTTGAAAAAGTGGAGGAATGCGGATGGATAATAATTCTCCCCCATATGAGATGCGCCACATATTCCCAAGAATATTTTCCAAAGATTTTTACAAAGAACGTTTTAAGAAAAACGTAAATATATGCAATTTCTTGATGAATTTCACTGCTACCCATTGTATGAGGGTGAAATATGTGCAAAGTGATGATTATTGTTATGCTGTATGTGTGCGGGGAGAACACGAATAAGAAAAACGCCACTTATGCTAAAGCAAAGCACTGAGGCTGTTGCGCAGGCATAAACATTCAAGAAAATATAACCTTCGCTTGACATTCTTGATAAATTATGAAGAGTAAACTTTCGAGCTGATGCTTTAAACTTGGGAAAACTATACGAACGCAGTGGCTCAAGGAAAATTTTTGGTGTGGCAAATGTATGAAGGGTATACATATTGTATATATTTCAATGATTTTCATGAGCCTCATATTTGTTCGACTTCGTATATATATCATGTTTAGAAAGTTTTCGGAGAGTCCAGCAGATACTTGACAACAAAGTTTAGCTTTCAAATCTTCTCTTCGCCTAAGTAAAGCAGTCTAAGAAAAACCCTGGATGACCGGGGAGATTCCCAACATACAGAAGGAAGTCCGTAGACTTTATAACAGAGCACGTCGTAATAAAAGCGGCATTTTATTGGGATGGGTATTACTCACGTCTCATGGAATATACATAATCAGAGGATATGAGCGACAAAATTTGTCTCTTGGGAGCTTTTAGGTTTCCCGAATATTGTTTGGATCGGACTATATTTAAATATAGCTGTCATATAGACCGATCTACAGATAATGGTTCTAAAGCCCATAAAAGCACTATTTTTTTTATCCAATTTCACTGAAATCAAATTGCCATATTAATCGATTTTCTACAGTCTATAAATTTGGTGAGGTGGCTATAGTTCTTTCTATTAAACTATGTAAAACTTTTTAACAAAAAAAGTGTTGCCCAGCAGCACGTCGTTTGGTCTTGTCTATCGACGATCTAAAAATGGTTGCAATCTTAACGTTAAGGTTTGCAATTCCTCCTATCACGCTGAACGTCGTAATTTTTGGGGTACATTTATTTGTGTCTCCACGGAGGACACACAATGTCCTCTTAGGTCATTATGATTAATCGATTGTTTTGGGGTGAGGTGGTCCGCTAGATGTATGAGCAAAATGTAGATATCAGATTCGCAGTCCACCTTATGCATTGAATTTAACCCCATATTGCCATGGTTGGTGTATACAGCCGTTTGGTGGAGGGTGTCTATATGAGGGTTGTGCGCCACACTCCATCTGTCACTTGAGTAGATATTTGAATGACGCACTCTACTCAAAAATATCTATCATTTGATCCCACATTGTTTTATTAATTGGTCGAATAATCTATTGAAGGCGATTTTTGGAGGTAAAGCGCCATCTAGATTCTTGGACATAAAGTCCAAGTCCAAGTAATCAACTCCCAAATACCTTTCATTTGAATCGTATAAGCTATGATCGAGTAAAACACCCTTTTGGGGAGGGGCGACCCGCAAATGCTTCGACATCATTTTTTAGGTCATATTCGTAATCTTCTCTGAAGTCCCATATTGGTATGTACGTCCAATATGTTTGTTTGGGGAATTTTTGGGGTTGGAGTGGCTCCCGGGTTCCTTGGACCCAACTTTTAATACCATATTCTTATTTATTCTTCTTCTCTCGAATACCTTTCATTTGAGTCCCATATTGCCCCGATCGGTTCACTTTTATTTTTGAGTGGTACTTTTGGGGTAAGGGTGAGGGTCCGCCCCCCTTGAGATATCAAAAAAATATATAGCCTATTGCTCCTTCCGGACCACTCTCCACAATCTGTAAGAATTTAAAAAAAGTCGCTTCAGCCGTTTGAGAGTCTATAAGGAACAAACAAATTTACAAACAAACAATCACAAATTCATTTTTATACCCTCCACCATAGGATGGGGGTAAACAAATTTCGTCATTCAATTTGCAACTACTCGAAATATGCGTCTGAGACCCCATAAAGTATATATGTATATTCTTGATCATCGTGACATTTTATGTCAATCTAGCCATGTCCGTCCGTCTGTCTGTCTATCGAAAGCACGCTAACTTTCGAAAGAGTAAAGAGTAAATTTTGCATGACGTGTTTCGCTATGACTTGCAACAACCGTGCTAAGTGTGGTTCAATTCGGTCCATAACCTGATATAGCTGTCATATAAACCGAACTGGGGACTTGACTTCCTGAGCCACTAGAGAGCGCAATTTTTATCCGATTTGAATGAATTTTTGCATGACGCATTTTATTATGACTTTCAACAACTGCTCCAAATAAATTTCAAATCGGTTCATAGCCTGATATAGCAGCCATATAAACCGATCTGGGATTTTGACTTCTTGAGCCTCTAGAGGTCGCAATTATCATGCGATGACCATCAACATACGTGTTTATTATGGTCTGAATCGGTCTATAGCCTGATACAGCTCCCATATAAATCGATCTCTCAATTTTACTTCTTGAGCGCCCAAAGGCCGCAATTCTTATTCGAATTGGCTGACATTTTACCCAAGTCTCCAACATATAATTTAATTGTGGTCCGAACAACAAATGGGATCCATGGTGTAGGTGTAGGTTCGGCCCGGCCGAACTTAGTACGCTTTTACTTGTTATATATATAGAGTTCTATTATAAATACTCTAAATAAGAATATATATCAATTTTTTTCAAAATTAAACAAAAACTTGATGGTGGTTGGCAGATTTGTAAAAAATTTTCATTTTTATTTCATTGATTTGATGCTCTTAATACACTCATTCACATATATTTGCCATCCTTGTTATTTGTTGTTACCGTGGTTCACAGTATTTTCTTTTTTTGCAAATAAAAAAGATGGAATGCATACACGTAGGAGAGCTAAAGAAGAAAATGTATGACTTTGAGAAATTCCCTTTTGTGTGAACTGTTGCATTTAAGTGTCACTAGGAAACTATTGTGTGTTAAGGTGACCATGGGCACATTATAAAATTTGTTTAAGCGGCTCATAATGACTGGCCAATCTTGATCCATTATGAATTTCATAAATACACCTTTACACCTAGAAAGTATTTAACTTATTTTCTATCATAAGCCAGATACAGTAAAGTCCAATGGCTGGCCACCTTTCCTCACGTTCGTTCGTCATCATAAGAATGCATAGCAATCATTAGTTTATATAGATCTGCATCTATTTAATTCTTCTTTACGCACGAATAGTGTAGACTGATGAGGACGAGCGAGGGTGTTAGCCACACGAGTGACACATTACATGCAAATTAGAGTCAAGTGCAGAAATAACACTTGTCACGGCCCTCAAGAACAAATTGCGTGAGCGGAATAGGAGATTCTCACAATGCTGCGTGTTGCAAGTTTTGCAACCCTTGCAAATTCCAAAAGATTTGCATACATTTTGTTCAATTATACGCCCCAATGAAAAATGCACAACGATATTGATCATCCGAGTTGGTTACAAATTATCATATTAAAATTAGAGTGCCAAGAGCATTATTATTTCTAAGAATATTTTTTTTTATAATTTAAAACGTTTTCCTTCTAATAAACAAATTCCAAGAAGCTGGCAGCCTTCTTTGTAAACAAAATGTGCCTTAATTAAAAATGATAGACAAACTGACATTGGGTAATTTTAAAAATTTTAATTATACAGGGTATAATTAAAAACATGGACAGACAGAAAGACAGACAGACGAACATAGCTAAATCGAATCAGAAGGTGACTCTGAGTAGATCGGTAAACTTATCAATGGGTGCATTTGTTTGTAACACCCAGAAGGAAGAAAGATATCCTTCTGGGTGTTACAAACAAATGCACTAAGTTATTATACCCTGTACCATGGTAGTGGTTATTATACCTTGCACCACTACTGTGGTACAGGATATAATAACTTAGTGTATTTGTTTGTAACACCCAGAAGGAAGAGAGATAGACCCATTAGTAAGTATACCGATCGACTCAGAGTCACCTTCTGATTCGATTTAGCTATGTTCGTCTGTCTGTCTGCCCATGTTAATTTGTATACAAAGTACAGGTCGCAGTTTTCATCCGACAGGCATGTTTTTCGACCTAGAGACAAAGTCTATTGAAATTGAAAAAAATCGGTTCAGATTTGGATATAGCTCCCATATATATGTTCGTCCGATTTGGAGTAATACAGCAATAACAATATCTTTCATTTACCAATTAACGATTGGAAATGTTTCCGATTGTCAATATATTCCAACAACTCTTTTAAAGGTTTCATATTTATCAGACGATGTGTACTACAACTATCAGAGTTGCTAAATTTGACAAACACATTTTGGGTGATAGCACATTAAAGTGAATAATTTTAGTATTTATGATAACATGAGAATCGATTTGGGGTTTCTTAGGAAATGCACTTAACCACAACCGCAATAAACATTTGCCCATTTTCCAGAATATAAAATTCTCGCTTAACTTGTATCATTATGAGAAACTTGTTATTATAACACAGAAATACGCCTTATCACTGAAATATAAATGCATGTATTTTACGAAAGAGAATTTATTGAAAATAATAAGGAAATTATTTAAACTTGTAGTTGTGTATATTAGGGTGAACGGTTATGGCTATGTTCAATTAAGCCAGGTGGAGCTTAGTATATATAACCAACCCACCACTACCACTTAAAACTATTTTCAAATCAAATAGGCGAGCATGTTTATTAGAGTGGGTAAATATATGGTGATTGTCAAAATCGTAAACTACAATAAAATACAATTCAAAGAAGTTGTGCCTAGGTTCGGTGTATTTTGTCCTAACCGAATCATACCGGTATATGGTGTACTTCACATACCATACTGCAGTGAAAACGTATGACATCGTGACATGGATATCAGACACGTTTTCTTATCCTAAATACCTTTCATTTAAGTACCATATTGTCGTAATCGGTCTAAATATATGATTGGTAGGTTTTAGGGTGGGGCAGCCCTCCTAGGTACCCCATCCGAAATTTGGAAACCAAATTTTTATTTTTAGGGTACTATATGAGAGCACACAAAATTTGGCTTAAATCGCACCACCCATCTCCGAGATCATGCGTTTCTGAAAATTAGGGTTAGGGGGAGGGTACACCCCACGGGGTTATTATGCACTATCTGTAAAAATTTCAAAAAAAATCGGACGTCTCTGAGTCTATAAGAAACACACAAACATACAAACAAACAAACAAAAATTGATTTTGATATATAAAATTAGTCAGCAGGTTTTCTTTTGTAATAGTTATTTTGATATTGCTCACGTATTTGTAGTTCCAAGTTCAAAGAAAAATTTGAACACATTATTCGAGCTGAATGAAGACTTTTTGTAAAAATTTATTTTCTTAAAAAAAAATGTTTTTAGTTGCTTTTAATTTGTTATTGTATTAATTGTATGAAATTAAAAAGCACTTGAAATTAATTGTCTAAAACTGGACAATTTTTGTCTGCTAAAAAAAGTATAGTAAGCAAATATATAACTGAGGTTTTACCAAGCACTATACATCATTTTAGCACACAAAATCTGGTGATATTATTACAAATTTGGCTATAATATTGAACACATATTAGTGCTGAACCGTCAAACCTATGGCAGCAAGCAGGTCGTTTTCACTTTGAAATAGTAGTTGTTTTTACTTGAAGAAAGGTACACAGCCACGTTAAGATTGTTGAGGACCTTTACAAAAATGAGAGCTCAAATCGAAATACATTTGGTGCAAATCGCGTTTATTTGGTCACCACAAGCAGGAGATGATAGTCATTGAACTTGCATGAAATGCCACAACTTAAATTGGGCAGCAGGCATTTTCAGGAAGCAACAGATTTTTCAGCGGAGGCCACCGTAGTGCAGAGGTAAGCATGCCCGCCTATGACGCTAAAAGCCTGGGTTCAAATCCTGGCGAGTCCAACAGAAAAAATTTTCAGCGGCAACATCTGTGAGGTACTATGCCATGTAAAACTTCTCTTCAAAGAGGTGTCGCACTGCGGAACGCCAATCGGATTCGGCTATAAAAAGGAGGCCCCTTATCACTGAGCATACACTTGAATCGGACTGCACTCATTGATATGTGAGAAGTTTGCCCTGTTCCTTAGTGGAATGTTCATGGGCAAAATGTGCAAAAAAGAACAAATTTTTCAGCAGTCGCAGTAAAATAAGTTTTTTTTTAAGTCTCATGTTACATCATCAGAACTATGGAGCGTATGATTCATATTTAAAATTTATTGAACTTTTGCTACTAATATGCAATGGAGTACCATGAAAAATACAAAATTTAAGTGAGGAGTGTTAGAAACAAAAGAGAAAAACACACACACATATATATGAACAACTTATTAAAAAATATTGAAAAACAACGCTGAAAGAAATTTTCAGCGGTGGTCCCCTCCTAATGTTGGCAATATTTGTGGGGTACTATGCCATGTTAAAACTTCTCTCCAAAGAGGTGTCGCACTGCGGCACGCCGCTCGGACTCGGCTATAAAAAGGAGGCCCCATATCATTGAGCTTAAAAAATAAAATCAGACTGCACTCATTGATATGTGAGAAGTTCGCCCCGGTTCCTTAGTGAAATGTTCATGGGCAAAACTTGCTTTAGTAATTTGCATATATAGAGATTGTCAATAGCATTTATATACATGGCATGTTGTTATCTTTTTATACCCTCCACCATAGGATGGGGGTATACTAATTTCGTCATTCTGTTTGTAACACCTCGAACACCTCGAACACCTGAGACACCATGATCGTCATGTCATTTTAAGTCGATCTAGTCGAAAGCAAGCTAACTTTCGGAGGAGTAAAGCTAGCCTCTTGAAATTTTGCAAAAATACTTCTTATTAGTGTAGGTTAGATGGGACTGTAAATGGGCCAAGTCGGTTCGTGTTTTGATATAGCTGCCATATAAGCCGATCTTGGGTCTTGACTTCTTGAGCCTCTATAGGGCGCAATTCTTGTCCGATTTGACTTAAATTCTGCACGTAGTGTTTTGGGTCTTGACTTCGTGAACCTCCAGAGGGCGCAATTCTCGTCCGATTTGACTGCAATTTTGAACGTATTGTTTTGGTATCACTTCCAACAGCTGTGTAAAGTATGATTCAAAACGGTTCATAATATGGTATAGCTGTCATACAAACCGATCTTGGATCTTGACTTCTTGAGCCAATAGAGCGCGCAGTTCTCATCCGATTTGGCTGAAATTTTGCATTAGATGTTTTGTTGTTGACCCTCTAGATGGCGCAATTCTCAACAGATTTGGCAGAAATGTACAATGACTTATCTCATGACCTTCAACATACGTGTCTAATATGGTCTGAATAGATCAATAGCTTGATACAGCTCCCATATAAATCTCTCTCCCAATCTTTAGCCCCTACAAGGCGCAATTCTTATCCGAATGAACTGAATTATTACGCAGTGACTTCTAGAATGTTCAGCATTCACTTATGATCCGAATCGGACTATAACTTGATATAGCTCCAATAGCATAACAGTTGTTATTCAA
The DNA here is from genome assembly GCF_963082655.1 of Stomoxys calcitrans. Lineage (NCBI taxonomy): Eukaryota > Metazoa > Arthropoda > Insecta > Diptera > Muscidae > Stomoxys > Stomoxys calcitrans. Next base: position 9,402,322 of record NC_081553.1, read on the forward strand.
TATTCTTTGTTTTCCTAAAAAGAGATACCGCGCATAGAACTCGACAAATGCGATCCTTGGTGGAGGGTATATAAGATTCGGCCCGGCCGAACTTAGCACGCTCTTAGCTGTTAATTTTAATTTAACTTTTGTTAGTTTTTGTACTTTTGAATATACGATTGTTAAACAATTAAAAAAATTTACCATTAGTAAATAATGTTGTTTACTACAGCGTATTGAAAAATGGATATGGCTACACATTTTCTTGTTGCAACAGTAAAGATTTGTTTAGTTTAAGGCAGTGATACTTATTTTTATAGACTACCATCGTCTATATCTTTTTCACCCAACGAATGATGATGAGACGGAGGTTTCATGTATTGACGTTATTCAAAATACCGCCTTTGCTGCATGCAGATGCCCTTTTGCCAGCTACATATTTTTATCATATTTGAAGGTGTTCCCACTCATAGTCATCGAAAGAAATACAACACTGTTTCCGGTATTTATGATAAACACATACAAATGCATTTAACCAAAGCATATCCGAAACGTACACACACGCACACACACTTGTGTGGTGTAAAGTGGTGAAAAAGGAGTGGGTGGCAGTGGCGTTTGACAAATGTGTTGAGATTGGTAACAAGCAGTTGTTTAACGAATGTTCCTACTTGTTGCACGACTTCGGAAAACGACAATGATGGCGATGATGATGATGACTGCGAACAACCATAATGACGTAGGAAAGGAAAACTCGAAGATAAAATTGTATGCGTAAAGACAGCTGTAACTGTAATACGTAGTGTGGTGAATGCGAATGGGGGTTGTTATTGTTGCTGTTGTTCAAAAAGCAACAATATGATAAAACATGGCAAATATACCCAACGGGAAATTTGAGTAGGATCCACATATAGAAACCCTACATAAGGCCTATAATTCAACCTCAAACAAAGCAAACCCTACTCTAAGCGTCCCTTCAAATTTTGCCATTATATTAGATCTTTGTATTGAATCTTTTTCAATTTCCAACCAATAGAACAAAACTATTTCAAGAGCACTTGAAAAGCAATTGATTTGATATAGAATCAAACAATATCTGTATTACTTTTGAATGTTTAAGGTTCCAGTTTAAAAATGGTCACACATTGTTCTGAGTGTGATGGAACTGAATACATGCAATGAATAAGCTACATATTCCAAAGTAGAGCAACATATAAATTTCTCTTCTTTATGTTTAATTCGGTGACTCGTATGACATGAATTAATTATGGCATAAAGATTTTATAACTTTTTTGATGTAATTCAAAAATTTTGAATTGCAGCCAATTGTCTAATTGTTAGTAATAGTATTTAACATACTCATTGTAATTTGAAAAAGAGGTGTGATTCAGTTGCACAGAATTTTTAAACATTTACGTTCTTACATTCATTGCCTTTCATAGTATTGTTCGGAATTTACTACCATCATACAATTTATTGATCTTGCTATAATCGACTGATTGACTTCAAAGTTTAATTTCATCATGAGCTAGATTTCTATACTTTGGATAAGGAACATAAATACATATCTAATCGACTTCCGTATTGTGACAATCATCAAAAATTCTATTTTAAATATGACGCAAATTCATATCGTTTTTATGGTTTTTATAGAAGTCCATTCCATACCAAGAGCGGTTGATAAAATTGTTTTTGATCAATATTACATATTTTTAAATTTGATACTTCTTTTTACATTTGAGAAAAGATAAGTTGATTTAACAAGACCGCCAAATATGGCACGAGAGGACGAGTCGTCTCTCCAACTGAAGGAGTACGCCGCAATGGCGTAGCATATGCTGGCCTTGTCACCGCTACATTTGATCCTATAAACAACGTTCGATTTATCCACTTTTTGGACTTTGGATTTTGTCCTGCTGAAAAGTTCATTCACCGTTCTATTCGTTCTCAATGCTAGCTGGAACTTTTCGTTATTATATAGATTTCACTTACATAGTCTTTCCGAAAACCCATCTATGGGTACGTCATAGTTTTATATACTTTTCCCTCTCTTCTCTCCGTTTTGTTTCCAGTGGTTTGTTTGGTATTCTTGTGTATGTTGGGAAATCATTGACGCTTAAGATGTTCCTGATCTTCGTCTCATTCTGGCTGTGAAATTCGTCGTCGTTAACGGTTAAAACTCTCCTCTTTTTATGATGTTTCGAATAAAAGTATATTAATTCCGAGTCCCGAGGCTGGTACCAATCGATTTTCAACGAGTTTTTAGGTCTATGAGCGACACAGTCCAAATACGATAATTTTCCATTGGTTTCCTCTTCTTTTGTGAATTGTATCCGGGGGTTAAATGCGTTCAGAGCTTCTAATGTTTTCTCCACATCTGATTTTCTGACAATCGCAAAGATATCATCCATGTATTTGGTTACAATCCTCGGTTTGCTTACACTATCAAGTAGATCCTCCATGATTATATCTGCAGTGATGGGCGATGCTGGCCATCGCCATACTCCTAAGTTGCTCATAACTCCTTTCCTCATATTTAAAGTATCGTGCCCTTGATGCAAAAAGATACCAATTCCTTAAAAATATCACATGGTATGCGAGTATATTTTTCTATATCTACCATTTTCTTTCAATCATCTGGATTGCTAGATCGACCGGAATGCTCGGGAATAGTGACACTACGTCAAAGGAAATTAATATTTCAGTGTTCACTATTTCTAAATTCCCGAGTTTTGATTTAAAGTCTACCGCATCCTTAACATTGTATACGGAGTCCATGGTCGTATGTTTTAAAATGTCTACTATGTACTTACATATGTTTCTCTTATATTTGAAAACAATTTGATTGACTAAACAAGACCGTCAAATATGGCCCTAGAGGTCGCAACGTCTCTCCAACTGGAGGAGTGCGCCATTGCGTTGAACTCTCCACTTCGCATTTACACTCAAGCAAATTTGCTATTCAAAATAGCACAAGATGTTTACTAAAACAAAGTTTTAAGCCTGCCATTTTGATTCAAGAGTTCTAAATCATGCAAATCGATTCAGTAGATCAAAAGTTAAAGCCCTTTGAAACTTGGCATAGAAATTACGCCGTTATTAACAAGTAAAGTTCGGCCGGGCCGATTTTTGGATACCCACCACCTCGGGTATATATGTAAACCACCTTTCGTCAAAACCGGTGAAAAATGCATACCTTATGCCCCATTGCTGCTATATCGAAATATATTCCGATTTGGACCAGAATATGATTAACCATCATCTTGTCAGGTACTTAGAGTCTATCGTGGCTCTGGATATCTCCAAGGCATTTGATAGGGTCTGGCACAGTGCACTTTCATCAAAGCTTGTCGCTTTTGGAGTCAGTAATAACTTCGTTCGATTTATGTCGAGCTTTCTCAGAGATCGCACTATACGAGTTGTTGTAGATGGGCCATTTCCAAGTGGGGTAGAATGAACAGAGTAGAATTTAACGCACAGAAGACGCAGTGCTCTTTCTTGCCTAACAAGCGAGTCACTTCCATCGTCGATATCTATCGACGGTATAGATATTGAACAGTCAGATACTCTTGAAGTTCTGGGCATAAAGATAAAATATGGTGTCCGCTGGTCAAAACAAGTATTCAAAGTGTCGAAGGAAGCATTCAAGTGTTTGGGCTTTCTAAAGCGGTGCAAAAAATATTTCACCTCTTCTGATCTTCTCAATATCTATACTACCTACATCAGACTGAGGATGGAATATAACTGTCATATATGGGCAGGAGCTTCAAAATCATCCTTGGAGCTACTTGACCGTATTCAACGTAAAGCGATGGTGTTGATTGGGAACAGTAGGGTATCCAACTCTATTGCTTCTCTTGAACATCGTCGGAATGCTCTATCGTTATTTTCATGGCGTGTGTCTTGTGTTCACCAGGAATACAGACGGACGGACATGGTTAGATCGCCTTAGATTTTTACGCTGATCAAGAATATATATTCTTTAAAGGGTCGGAAATGGATATTTCGATGTGTTGCAAAGGGAATGACAAAATGAATATACCCTCATCCTTCGGTGGTGGAATGGAACGCTACATGAAATTAAAATTGGTGAAACCATGAAATCAACTTGACTAATAAGGACCATTTCTAGCTCGATGGCTGTATCAGCAAGCAAAATTTTCGCATCTGGTGCTTGGTACACTCAATAATTATGATTGAGAACCCTCTCCATCCTCAACATGTGACTATTTGGTGCGATTTGTGCTCAGGAGGGGTCATTCGACCTTACTTTTTTGAAAATGAGTTTGTACAGTTATGGTGATTGAAATGCGTTATTGAGACCTTACTTATGATATTTTACCGTCGAAGTTCGATAGTATTGATCTGGACAACGTTTAATTGTAACAAGATGGAGCTACGCGCCAAGCAAGCAACGAAAGCATTGCTCTTTTACGGGAAAAGTTTCCGGGCCCTATTATCTGTGGAATAGGTGACTATAATATGTCATAAAAATCTTTGATTTAACACCTTGCGCCTCCTTTCTTTGGTGCCATGTGAAAGAAAAGGTGTACGCCAATCGCCCTGCGTAGATACAAGACATCAAAGGCTAATTTCGTAAGGCTATCGGAGACATAGGGCAGCAACTTTGCGATTTGGTTATGGAAAGTTTAATAAGAAGTATATGGTTCTTTAAGCATGGTCGTGGTGGCCAATTGGCAGATGTTCCTTTTCATTTTTAGCGCCATACCTTCCTCTTTATTATGAAAAAAAAACATCCGATCATTTAAGTTCAATTCTTAGGTACTTGTTCGTCATGTCTTTGCACAAGATACAAAAAAAAAAAAAATCCAGACAAAAAGCAAGCAGATTTCAAACACCTACTAGGCTTTTGACGACAACATGGTTCTGTGCGTGATAGGCCAGTGGAGAGCACATCGGCTTGGCAAACAGAGGGTCATGGATCAAATTCCAGCATAGGCAAATTAAGTTTTCGAATCAAAATAAAATTAAATTCTCATTATAAAAATAGATTTTAGCAGATTCCATACTAAAGGGTGGTATGTACTCAAACGAAATTTTCATTGACTGCATTGACATATCATAAGCGAAATTTTTGGTGAACGGCCCCAAAGGACTTTGGTAGATTGGGACAATATCTGATTCAAATGTAAGGTTTTTGGACACATGTCATCTAGACTCTACCGATGGCATCATATTACGCAGACAATTTTTTGGCCATAAAACAAGGAAGTAAACATCTACCAAAAATATAGAATTTAGTGTAAAATTTTTTATAACATATATTTCAGGTGGTCGATTTCTTGAATCCAGATGACGCGGCCTCTATTAAATATACTCAGGAGTTGTTTGAAAACGATAAACTGCATTTAGATTGAATATATATTAAATCGAATTTTCAAGGAATATGCTGGATTATTAAAAATTTAGAACAAAGGGAAATGCCCCTTAAAGAATATTTAAAATTATTGGAAGACGCTAAACAAATAATAAATTAAACCCCCTGGAAATCTTGGAGAAAGTCTTCGTATTAACTTTGGCCAAGTCTTAAAAAGGAATCCTGATTTATAAATATAATTTTAAACAGCCCATCTAATACTGCTACTGAATTCCATGATGTTAAAATTGAACATATATAAAATTAAACATAAATTCGCGCCACTCACTTCATGTGATCTAGATCGATTGGTCCCGAAAGTGTATATCAATTCTTGCATTGCCCCCCAATACCTTTCATTTAAGCCCTACATTGACATAGTCGGTAAATATGCCTGATTTAGGGGTGTTTTAATGAGTGGGGTGGTACCCCAAACACTAAGACCTAAAAATATATCAGCAACGTACTCTATTCTCATATATCTATATATCAGTTATTTGAACCTCATATTGCCACTAACTAATCTCAAATACCATTAATTTAAAACCCTTATTGCAAAACCAGAAAATATGTCCGGTTTGGGATATAGGCCCTAAAAACAATGAATATCGAGCTCCACTGTCTTGAAGACCCAAATTTTGTTTAGTGAGCGAGTACGTCCTATTTAGGGGTTGTTATGGTGATGGGACGTCCCCTAGACAGTTGGTCCCGAATGTAGAAAACAGATTCATGGTCTTCTCCCATTTACCTATCGTTTGAGACGCAGTTTTCCATAGTCGGCTAACATGACCGGTTTGGGGGATGTTTTGGGGGATGGAGCGGCCACTCAGTGACTTTGCTTTGAAAATATATATCAGATTCGTGTTCTACTCTAAAAAACCTCTTATTTGAACCCCATATTGCAATTGTCGGCAAATACTTCTTATTTGGGTGGTGTTATGGGGGTGGCCCCATAGAAACTTTTCCCGAATATTGATATCAGATTTGTGCTTTACTTCCAAAGACCTTTCATTTGAGCCCCATATTGCTATGGTCGTAAATTTGTGCTCTTTGGGGACCAAACACTTGGTCCCATTTTTGCATATCAGATTCGAATTCTAAGCTCAAATACCTTTTATTTAAGCCACATATTCCCATGGTCAGTAAATAAGTCTTGTTTGGGGGGTGTTTTGGGGAAAGGGTGGACCCCCAGAAACCTGGTCCCACATTTGCATATTAGATTCGTATTCTACTCGTAAATACCTTTCATTTGAGTCCCATATTGCCATGTTCGCTAAATATGTCCGATTTAGGGGTGTTTTGGGGGATGGGGTGGTCCCCCTAATACTTGGTCCGACAATTGGATATCAGATACGTTTTCTAATCTTAAATACCTTTCATTGGAGTCACATATTGTCGCGATTGGTCAACATATATATTTGGTAAGTTTTGGGGGTGGGGCGGTCCCCCTAGGTGCCCCATCCGAAATATGAATACTAAATTTTTGTTTTTGGGTTACTATAAGAGAGCACACAAAATTTGGCTTAAATCGCAGCATCCATTTCCAAGATCTGGCGTTTCTGAAAAGTAGGGTAAGGGGGAGGATCCCCCCCTTCAGATATCAAAAAATGTAGTACCCTATTTTCACCACGGGATCATTGTGCACTATCTGTGTAAATTTGAAGAAAATCGGTTCATTCGTTTCTGAGTCTAGGTACACACAGACAAACAAACAATCCAAAAAATGAACTCAAATATACGAATATTAACATGTATTTGAGGAAGCGGCTTCTTTTTTTGCTAAACCCCGATACAATGAAAATTCGGAAAGTAATTTTTTAAGAATCTGATTAACTTAAATATGAGATCAGTCTAGATGGAAGCTATACTAAGATATAGACCGACCTGAACCATATTTAGCACATACATTAAAAATCTAAACACAACTCGTTGTGCCAAGTTTCAGCGAAGTCGGAAAATAAATACGGCTTTTAAGGGCCTAAGACCTTAAATCGGGAGATCGGTCTATATGGGAGCTATTTTAGTATAGACCGATCTGAACCATATTCGCATAGATATCAAAGTTGTGCCAAATTTTAGGCAAATCTGGTAATAAATACGGCTTTTATAGGCTTAAAACCTTAAATAGGGAAATCGGTCTATTTGGGAGCTATACTAAGATATAGACCGATCAGAACCATATTCGGCACAGTTATCCGGGATCTTAACACAATTTGTTGTGCCAAATTTCATATAATAAAATTTCGGATAATAAATGTGGCTTTTATTGGCCTAAGACCCTAAATCGGAAGACCGGTACAAATATGGACCTAGTAAGTTATTAGGATTCAATTAGAGGAAAATGGGTTCAAAGAGGACATATATACCCACAAAAGTACTTGGAACCCAAACCATTAAATCATTTAAGGTTCTAAACGCATCTATTTTGGCTCGTACATTTTGCATATATTTTGCATATGTCAGATATGACGTCAAAATTCGTTTTCTTACACCAAATAATGCCTAAATACAAATTTTGGTCAAAATCGGTCCATAAAGTAAGTGTAAGTCCTACATTTGGCTTAAATCGCAGCATCCATTTCCAAGATCTGGCGTTTCTGAAAAGTAGGGTAAGGGGGAGGATCCCCCCCTTCAGATATCAAAAAATGTAGTACCCTATTTTCACCACGGGATCATTGTGCACTATCTGTGTAAATTTGAAGAAAATCGGTTCATTCGTTTCTGAGTCTAGGTACACACAGACAAACAAACAATCCAAAAAATGAACTCAAATATACGAATATTAACATGTATTTGAGGAAGCGGCTTCTTTTTTTGCTAAACCCCGATACAATGAAAATTCGGAAAGTAATTTTTTTAAGAATCTGATTAACTTAAATATGAGATCAGTCTAGATGGAAGCTATACTAAGATGTAGACCGACCTGAACCATATTTAGCACATACATTAAAAATCTAAACACAACTCGTTGTGCCAAGTTTCAGCGAAGTCGGAAAATAAATACGGCTTTTAAGGGCCTAAGACCTTAAATCGGGAGATCGGTCTATATGGGAGCTATTTTAGTATAGACCGATCTGAACCATATTCGCATAGATATCAAAGTTGTGCCAAATTTTAGGCAAATCTGGTAATAAATACGGCTTTTATAGGCTTAAAACCTTAAATAGGGAAATCGGTCTATTTGGGAGCTATACTAAGATATAGACCGATCAGAACCATATTCGGCACAGTTATCCGGGATCTTAACACAATTTGTTGTGCCAAATTTCATATAATAAAATTTCGGATAATAAATGTGGCTTTTATTGGCCTAAGACCCTAAATCGGAAGACCGGTACAAATATGGACCTAGTAAGTTATTAGGATTCAATTAGAGGAAAATGGGTTCAAAGAGGACATATATACCCACAAAAGTACTTGGAACCCAAACCATTAAATCATTTAAGGTTCTAAACGCATCTATTTTGGCTCGTACATTTTGCATATATTTTGCATATGTCAGATATGACGTCAAAATTCGTTTTCTTACACCAAATAATGCCTAAATACAAATTTTGGTCAAAATCGGTCCATAAAGTAAGTGTAAGTCCTACATTGGGCTATGAGAAGATATGTGGACATATCTTGTTAAATATTAGCAAAAAGCTTGTAAAGGGTGATGTTTTTGAGGTTAGGATTTTCATGCATTAGTATTTGACAGATCACGTGGGATTTCAGACATGGTGTCAAAGAGAAAGATGCTCAGTATGCTTTGACATTTCATCATGAATAGACTTACTAACGGGCAACGCTTGCAAATCATTGAATTTTATTACCAAAATCAGTGTTCGGTTCGAAATGTGTTCATTCACCGTAACGTTGCGTCCAACAGCATCTTTGAAAAAATACGGTCCAATGATTCCACCAGCGTACAAACCACACCAAACAGTGCATTTTTCGGGATGCATGGGCAGTTCTTGAACGGCTTCTGGTTGCTCTTCACTCCAAATGCGGCAATTTTGCTTATTTACTTAGCCATTCAACCAGAAATGAGCCTCATCGCTGAACAAAATTTGTCAAAATTTGAACACATTTCGAACCGAACACTGATTTTGGTAATAAAATTCAATGATTTGCAAGCGTTGCTCGTTAGTAAGTCTATTCATGATGAAATGTCAAAGCATACTGAGCATCTTTCTCTTTGACACCATGTCTGAAATCCCACGTGATCTGTCAAATACTAATGCATGAAAAACCTAACCTCAAAAAAATCACTCTTTATATGGCATGTCTTCCGCCCATTAATGAGGCTTTTGAAAGGTAGCTTTCATTCCTGATGTTTCCCGTTGGGTACAAGCACACACATACACACACACACACACTTTCTGGTGTTTACACGCACAGTCTTTGGCACTAAACAAGGCAAGCGAAGCATTTCGATAGGATGGTGCTTAACGCCATCGTCCACATATAAGAGCCAAGGATGTCAGCGAATATTCTGCAAAAGTTAAACGACATTTGACCTGTGAACAACAGAAAGCCAAAAAAAGAATTGAAAATAAGAATCGCAATAGTAACACCAGCAACAGCATAAGCAACCATTCCGACAGCAACCACATTGGCTAGAAACGCTGTTCACAGCAAATCTACATCCTTGTGCTACCAAAAAACTGTTACATTTTCGGTTGGTTCAAATTGAAAGATAAGTGCTTGTTAAAATCAAATTGTTCGATTTGAAGTTTGATAGTTTGTGACAAAAGGAAACTTCTCAAAGATTATTCTTTTTGTGTGTGTGCGTGTGGTAAAAGCAGCAGCTAGTTTTTTTGCAATTCGCAATTTTCAATTGCAACAAATGTAAGTGGAATTTTATTAGTTAAGTTGAGTTGAGAAATTTAGTTACGCCGACGGTCACTTGGATGTTTTTTGAAAAAGTCCTCGCAGCATCAAAATTGAAAAGTGAAAAAGAATAATGGGAGACTATCAATGTAACTTTTAACTCTGGAAATTAAGATCAAAATTTTTAATAATTTTAGTTTGAGAAGTAATCAGAGTTGATTTAGATTTAGAGCGTATAGGCGCTAAGTGGAATGTTCCTTAGTGGAATGTTCATGGGCAAAATTTCTAATTTGCAATAGGCGCAGTTAAGAACATGCATAGATTTTTTGATGTTTTTTGTTTTTGGTCTTTTTTATATAAGCATATATATACATAGGATTTTGTTTAAATTTTATAGGAAACATTTAAGTTTAAATTAATTCTGATATTATTTTTTAAGAAATTTAAAAGAGTCACTTCAACTAACCTAGAGAAATTTGCCAAGTAGAAACAGCAAAAAAGTTTGCTGGTTCAATAGAAAATCTGCTGAAAATGGGACAGCAGTAATATATGCTATATAATATACAGCCAAAATTTTTTCTGTTTTCAGATGGTCATAAGTTGAAAGTGGGCAAAAGCTTTCACAAATGCACCACAAATTTATATATTTCATTTTATTTTCTAATTTTTAAGGCTTATAGCATAACAGTTTTCGTTTTTTGTTTTTTTATAGTTGTTTTTTTATACCTACCACCAAAAGTTGGAGGAATATTTATTTTGTCAATCCGTTTGCAACACATCGAAATACCCATTTCCGAACCTATAAAGTATATATATTCTTGATCGGCGTAAAAATTTAAGACGATGTAGCCATGTCCGTCCGTCTGTCTGTTGAAATCATGCTATAGTCTTTACATGTAGAGATATTGAACTGAAACTATGCACAAATTCTTTTTTTTTGTCCGTAAGTAGGTTAAGTTCGAAGATGGGCTATATCAGACTATATCTTGACCATATTTAGGGTCTTAGGCTTATAAAAGCCACATTTATTATCTGATTTTGCTGAAATTTGGGACAGTGAGTTGTGTAAGTCCCTCGACATCCTTCTTCAATTTGGCCTAGAACTGTTCCGATTTGGATATAGCTGCCATATAGACCGTTCTGGGCCCATAAAAGGCGCACTTATTATCCGATTTCAAAATTTGGGACGGTGTGTTAAAATAAGCCCTTCGACATATTTCTGCATCGGTCCACATTTTGATGTAGCTGCCATATAGACCGATTTCTCTATATAATCTTTTGGGCCCATTAAAGGCGCATATATTGTCCGATTTAACCGAAATTTGGGACCATGAGTTGTGTTCAGCTCTTCGACATTTTTCTGCAACATGACCCATATCGGTCCAGAGTTGGATATAGCTGCCATAAAGACCGATATCTCGATTTAAGGTCTTGCGGCCATAAAAGGCGCACTTATTGTCCGATGCCGCCGAAATTTGGGACAATGAGTTGTGTTAAGCTCTTCTACATATTTCTGCAATTTGGCCTAGATTGAACAAGATTTGCATATAGCTGCCATATAGACCGATCTCTTCATTTAAGGTTTTGGGCCTATAAAAGGTGCTTTTATTGTCCGATTTAACCGAAATTTGGGATAATGAGTTGTGTTAAGCTCTTCGATATTTTTCTGCAACATAACCCATATCGGTTCAGATTTGGATATAGATCTCGATTTAAAGTCTTGGCCCCATAAAATTCCCATTTATAATCCGATTTCACTGAAATTTAACATGGTGTCTTATGTTAGGCTTTTCGACATCCGTGTTGTATATGGTTCAGATCGGTTTATTTTTATATATTGCTACTAAAAATACCAATATTTTGTTATCCACAATTGAACAATGACTTGTACTTATTAGTATTTGATCTAAATCGGAACATATTTCCATATAGCTGCTATGGTGCATAAGGTATGCATTTTTTATCGGATTTTGACGAAAGGTGGTTTAGATATATACCCGAGGTAGGGGGTATCCAAAGTTCAGTCCGGCCGAACTTGACGCCTTTTTACATGTTTTTGCCAAGTCTGGTATATCCATGCCATTGTTCTTATATGATAGAGCCTTACAGCTGATTACAGGGACAGATGTCAAAAGAGGCCAGTTAAATACGTCCTCATTTGTATTTTCTCTGCTGCTCTGCTGCGCGCATAATTCTTCCTAAAGTTTTTAAAATTTTCTTTCCCTAAAGCTTTGCTTCTTCTGAATTGTACACCGAACATTCGTTGGATTCATTAAAAATTTCATACTGTTCGTTAATATGGGCGTAACGATGACACAAGATCATGTTGTGCCTTACGGGCCACTTGGCTTGTTGAAACATGTGAGAAGTTATGAAATATCTGATTCGGGTTATTTGTATCATTTTTCGTAACGTCCCGAAATATTCTTGATTATCCAAATATTCTAAGTCAAGCTAGCCATGGGACTCGGTCAGTGGAAATCGAATATCAAAATGCTCAAATCAGTTCATCGGTCTAAATGGAGATAAGACACAATGGATGGTTTAAACTCCCAGTCAGTCAGCAACTATATCTACCTCGGCACCGCCGTAACCGAAACGAATGACACCAGTTTTGAGATTAAGCGAAGAATAATACTGGCAAACAGATGCTAATTTGGACTAAGTAAGCAGTTTAGAAACAAGGCCACCTCTCGGCAGACGAAGATTACACTATACAAGACACTGATACTACCCGTGCTGTTATATGGTTCTGAAGCATGGGTACTTGTGATAGCAGATGAGGCAGTGCTTGAAGTATTTGAGAGGAAGATTCTTCGTAAAATATATATGGACCAGTTTGCGTTCACGGAGGATATAGGCGACATATGAACCACGAGCTGCATGAGCGGTATGACGACGAAAATACAACGGCTGCGTTGGCTGGGTCTTGTTGTCAGAATGGATGAAGAAGCTCCAGCAAAGAAGTCTTTTAAAGGCAAACACGGTGGTACACGCAAACCGGGAAGACCAAAAGCCCGATGAAAAGATCAAGTTGTGAGAGACACCTCGAAACTTGGTTTTGCGCTCATTCGGGGATTTTAGAATGAGCGCAGAAGATCGGGGCACTTGGAACGCTATTCTGCGTTCGGCTAGTGGAACAAATATTCTGTCATAGCCAATTAAAGTAAAGTAAGTAAGTAATCAGTTCATACTTGGGATTTGAAATATGTTTATGCCCCACAACACACACACATACTCATAGTCTCGCCAGATATGTCTCATTATATATATACATATATATATAACCCTCAAATAAACCAAATATGCGGTTTGTTTTCTCAATGCTTTAAAAGCTAAAATCATATTGTGATCTGATGATAAAATCATAATACGATAACCAATTTTTCATATTCTTCAGTCTTAAGATGCATATGCTATCAGCCATTCAAAGAGTTAATAAACACATATCTTATCTTTAGTTTGAAATCACCTTTATTGGGAACATGTCTTACCATGAGTGTTATGGCATAGGAAATCTCAAATCTAATCTTAAGAGTAGTTTATTCCAAATTTCCTCTTAAAACACAAATAACAAGTAAAAAGGCGTTAAGTTCAGCCGGGCCGAACTTTGGATACCCACCACCTCGGGTTTATATGTGAACCACCTTTCATCAAAATTCGGTGAAAATTTCATACCTTATACTCATATACCTCATACGGATCTGAACTATATACGACACGATGTCGAAAAGCCGAACATAAGTCAAATTTCAGTGAAATCGGATTATAAATGCGCCTTTTATGGGGCCAAGACTTTAAATCGAGATATCGGTGTACATGGCAGCCATATCCAAATCTGAACCGATTTGGGCCAAGTTGCATAAACATGTCGAAAAGCCTAACACAAGGCACTGTCCAAAATTTCGGCGTAATCGGACAATAAATGCCTCTTTTATGGGCCCTAAACTAAACCTCTTTTATGGGCCCTAAACCTATGGCAGCTATATGCAAATCTGGACTGATCTGGGCAAAAATTTAAGAGGGACGTCGAATAGCCTAACCAAGCTCACTGTGTCAAATTTCAGCGACATCGGACAATAAATGTGTGTTTTATGGCCCCTAAACCTAAAACCTTAATATCGGTCTATATGGCAGCTATATCCAAATCAGGACCGATCTGTGCGATATTGCAGAAGTATGTCAAGGGGTTTAACTTAACTCACTGTTCCAAATTTCGGCGACATCGGACAATAAATGAGCATTTTATGGGCCCAAAAGCATAAATCAAGAAATCGGTATATATGGCAGCTATATCTAAATCTGAACCGATCTGGACCAAATTAAAAAAATATTTCAAAGGGCCTAACACAACTCTCTGTCCCAAATTTCAGCAAAATCGGATAATGAATGTGGCTTTTATGGGCCTTACACCATAAATCGGAGGATCGATCTATATGGCAGCTATATCCAAATCTGGACCGATCTGAGCCAAATTAACGAAGGATGTCGATGGGCCTTACACAATTCACTGTCCCGAATTTCATCAAAATCGGATAGTAAATGTGGTTTTTGTGGGCCTAACACCCTTAACCGGAGGATCGGTCTATATGGCAGCTATATCCAAATCTGAACCGATCTGGGCCAATTTAACGAAGGAAGTCGAGGGGCCTAAGACAACTCACTGTCCCAAATTTTAGCAAAATCGGATAATAAATGTGGCTTTTATGGGCCTTAGACCCTAAATCGGAGGATCGGTCTATATGGCAGCTATATCCAAATCTGAACCGATCTGAGCCAAATTGACGAAGGATGTCGAAGGGCCTAACACAACTCTCTGCCCCAAATTTCAACAAAATCGGATAATAAATATGGCTTTTATGGGCCTAAGACCCTAAATCGGGGGATCGGTCTATATGGGCGCTATATCAAGATATAGTCCGATATAGCCCATCTTTGAACTTAACCTGCTTATGGACAAAAAAAGAATCTGTGCAAAATTTCAGTTCAATATCTCTATTTTTAAAGACTGTAGCGTGATTTCAACAGACAGACGGACAGACGGACGGACATGTCTAGATCGTCTTAGATTTTTACGCTGATCAAGAATATATATACTTTATAGGTTCGGAAATGGATATTTCGATGTGTTGCAAACGGAATGACAAAATGAATATAGCCCCATCCTTCGGTGGTGGGTATAAAAATAGACTGTGGTGCGTTTCGATTCAAAGAAGTTCGAGTGTTCTGAGCATATTTTGCCACGATGCACAGTGGAATAGAATCGAAAAAACTATTAAATTAATCCGATTGAAGCCTATAATAGGCACAATATTAGTCCCATTTTTACAAAATATAGCACGAATAACTTTTTTTTTGATGTTCCGATATGTTAACAAAGGTTTATCAAAATTGATGTTGATTTACAAATAACATATTAGTATGCTTGTGGAAAAAATTTTTATTTTTGATACACAGCCCCGCAAAAAAAGTCTAAAAGTCGAGCAAATTGTTTGCGAATATATAAAACGTGCCGAAAGATGAAATTACCTTTTAATGCGCGTATTCCTTAATCGTTTTTATACCCTCCACCATAGGATGAGGGTATACTAATTTTGTCATTCTGTTTGTAACACATCGCAATATGCATCTGAGAACGCATAAAGTATATATTGTATTGTATATTCTTGATCGTCATATCATATTAAGTCGATCTAGCCATGTCCGTCCGTCTGTCCGTCCCTCCGTCCGACTGCCTGTCGAAAGCACACTAACTTTCGAAGGAGTAAAGCTATCCGCTTGAAATTTTGCAAAAATACTCCTCATTAGTGTAGGTCGGTTGGGATTGTAAATGGGCCAAATCGGTTCATAACCTGGTATAGCTGCCATATAAACCGATCTTGGATCTTGACTTCTTAAGTCGGTGGAAGGTGCAATTCTCATCCGATTTGGCTGCAATTTCGCACGAGATGTTTTGTTATGATATCCAACAACTGTGCCAAGTATGGTTCAAATCGGTTTATAACCTGATATAGCTGTCATATAAGCCGATCTTGGGTCTTGATTCCTTGAGGCTCTAGAGGACGCAATTCTCGTCACAAATTTAATACAACGGCGCCTCCAATGGCCTTCAACATACGTGTGCAATATGGTCAGAATCGATCTATAGCTTGATATAGCTCCCATATAAACCGATCTCCCGATTTTGCGTCTTGAGCCCCGAATCGGACTATAACTTGATATAGCTGCTCCTCCGTCCTTATCCGTCCTCGACAGATGCGACCATGGTGGAGAGTATATAAGACTCGGCCCGGCCGAACAAAGAACAAAGCTGAATTTATTTCGTTTTTTTTTATCAACCAACACGCAGGGGTTATGCCCAGTGAATGCAGTGCATTGCGTTGCCGAATGGAAATTAGGAATTGAAGGGAGGAAAAAGGATGTAGTGTTTATTGACATTTGTCTTAAATCTCTGGATGCCATAGTGGATGGGAAAAACATTAGCTGCAAGTCGATTCCACATACGAATGATTCGGGCGATATAAGAATTCTCTTTATAATGCATTGTCCGGCCCGCTGGCCAAACTGGTGTGAGTTCCTGGAATGTCTATAATTTCTAACAAACACCCTTATATCAGAAACAAGTAAAAGCGTGCTAAGTTCGGCCGGGCCGAATCTTATATACCCTCCACCATGGATCGCATTTGTCGAGTTCTTTTCCCGGCATATCTTCTTAGGCAAAAAAGATATAAGAGAAGATTTGCTCTGCTATTAGAGCGATATTAAGATATGGTCCGGTTTGGACCACAATTAAATTATATGTTGGAGACCTGTGTAAAATGTCAGCCAATTCGAATAAGAATTGCGCCGTTTGGGGGCTCAAGAAGTAAAATAGAGAAATGGATTTATATGGGTGATGTATCGGGCTATAGACCGATTCAGACCATAATAAACACGTATGTTGATGGTCATGGGAGAATCCGTCGTACAAAATTTCAGGCAAATCGGATAAGAATTGCGCACTCTAGAGGCTCAAGAAGTTCGGTTTATATGGCAGCTATATCAGGTTATGGACCGATTTGAACCATACTTGGTACAGTTGTTGGATATCATAACGAAATACTTCGTGCAAAAATTCATTCAAATCGGATAAGAATTGTTCCCTCTAGAGGCTCAAGAAGTCAAGTCCCAAGATCGGTTTATATGGCAGCTATATCAGGTTATGAACCGATTTGAGCCATACTTGGCGCAAGTGTTGGATATCATAACAAAACACGTCGTGCAAAATTTCATTCTGATCGGATAAGATGTGCGCGCTCTAGAGGCTCAAGAAGTCAAGACCCTAGATCGGTTTATATGGCAGCTATATCAAAACATGGACCGATATGGCCCATTTACAATACCAACCGACCTACACTAATAAGAAGTATTTGTGCAAAATTTCAAGCGGCTAGCTTTACTCCTTCGGAAGTTAGCGTGCTTTCGACAGACAGACGGACGGACGGACGGACGGACGGACAGACGGACGGACATGGCTAGATCGACATAAAATGTCGCGACGATCAAGAATATATATACTTTATGGGGTCTCAGACGAATATTTCGAGTAGTTACAAACAGAATAACGAAATTAGTATACCCCCCATCTTATGGTGGAGGGTATAAAAAGAAGACGAATATCAGATGAGCATACACCATGGAACTGCCGATAGAGCAGCGCCAAACAATCCACATTACGACGATGTGTAAGGGAGGCAATAGAGTTGGATACCCTACTGTCCCCAATCAACGCCATCGCTCTCCACTGTACACGGTCCAATAGCTACAGGGATGATTTTTTACTCCATTTTCGACCTTATCAAAGTGGTATAGATGTTAAGAAGATCAGAAGGAGTGAAGTAATTCTTACACCGTTTAAGGAAGCCTAAGCACTTGAATTCCTCTTTCGACACTTCGCTCAATATTTATGCCGTTGATGGCAAAATCCGCATAGTTTGGGTGCCGGGCCATAACTGAGTAAGGGGAAATGAAAAGGCAGCCGATTTTGCGGTGAAGCCCAGAGGACTGCCGTCAATAAACTTGGTTAACCCGGAGCTTTTCGGGCCGACGCAGTCCGAGTTAAGGAAGTGGGCGAGCTATTGGTATCATAACTGGACACATAGGACTACGAGCTTACTTATGTAAAATCGGTGCGGCAAGTGATAGCTTGTGCAGGGCATGCGGGAAAGATGATGGAAAGACGTTGGAGCATTTCTTTTGTCGTTGCCCGGCTTTCGCGTCCAACAGATACCGGTACTTAAGTGGAGACACAATACCAGACATGAACCAATTTAGGGGAGTGGTATTGAAAACAATTAAGGATTTTGTAAGTAGCGAGGAATTCCTAACTTAAAATTTTCTTTTTTAGAGGTTACTTTATAGTTTTCAGAGCGCACAACAAGCCGATTACTGGCTTAGGTGTATGCCCATAGTGGCATGGGGCGGATTAATATCTGCACCCTCTTTTCCACCTAATCTATCCTAACCTACCGTTGATAGACAGAGATGATCGTAATGGGTCTGCGAATAGTTTGTGGGACAACAAACAGCATTAAGATTCATCGACCTCACTAAAAAATGGCCAGCAATTCCCGGCAATGAGTTTCGTCCATAATCTGCCCCTTGTCTTCAGTCACTCGAAGACTCAGCATATCTATATATTCACAGAAAAATATATAGATATATAAAATTGAATTTGTGTTTGTTTGTGGGTTTGTTACTCAGAACAGTCGAATTTCTTTGAATCGAAACTCACCGCAATCTATTTTTATTTGCGTTTTTAAAAGGAAATTGGAATAAATTACTTATTGATTTCAAACAAAAGATAATATATGTTTTTATTTTTTTTTGCAGATATAAGCTTGCCGAAACTTTTGTAATGGCTGATAAATGAGTTATCGCAAAAATTAAATGAAAAATGAGTTATCGCATTATGATTTCATTATCAAATCGAAATACGATTTTAGTTTTTAAAGCATTGATAAATCAAAACGCAAGTTCTTTAAATATTAACCCTGCAAACATTTTCTATCGTACGAGTCAGTAAATCTGCACACAAGGAACTATCCCGGGCGATATCATTTTTTACTCTAATTAGTGTCTCGGTACGAGAGAAATCGTGCCACTTGGCGATATATACCAATGAGTGACTAAATCGTATATATATTGGGTGCGATTTTATAGCCTCATCATTGCCGAAAGTTTTGGTATTTAAGGAGTTCTGCAAAGATCGAAATAAATGGTAGTCTGATGGTGCAAGGTCAGGGCTATATGGTGGATTCATCAAAAGTTCCCAGCCAAGCTCACTCAGTTTTTGGCGAGTGACCAAAGATGTGTGCGGTCTGGCGTTGTCCTGGTGGAATATGACATCTTTACGATTGACCAATTCTGGTCGCTTCTCCTTGATGGCTGTATTCAATTTGTCCAATTGTTGACAGTAAACATCCGAATAAATCGTTTGGTTCCTTGGAAGCAGCTCAAAATATACCACACCCTTCCAATACCATCAAACAGACAGCATAACCTTCTTTTGGTGGATATCAGCCTTTGAAGTGGTTTGAGCTGGTTCACCATGCTTGGACCATGATCGTTTTCGACTAACGTTGTTGTAAACAATCCACTTTCATCTCCAGTTATGATTCGTTTTAAAAACGGATCGAATTCATTGCGTTTAAGGTGCATATCACAAGCGTTGATTCGGTTTGTTAAATGAATTTCTTTCAATACATGTGGTACCCATATTAAATTTGACGCCAAACAAACAAATGTAAACAAAATTTCGCGCACTTTTTTTCGAAAGCAAGCTAAAAGTAACAGCTGATTACTGACAGAAGAAAGAATGCAATTACAGAGTCACAAGCCGTTGAAAAAATTTGTTAACGCCGACTATATTACTACTATATAACCGACAATTACTTTTTGGGCAATCCAATAACATATAAAAGCGAGCTAAGTTCGGCCGGGCCGAATCTTATATACCCTCCACCATAGATCGCATTTGTCGAGTTCTTTTACCGATATCTCTTTTTAGGAAAACAAAGGATAAAAGAAAAGAATTGATTTAATATTGGAGCTATATCAAGTTATGGTCCGATTGGAACAATAATTAAAGTGAATGTTGGAGACCATAGTAGAAGTCGTTGGGTAAAATTTCAGCTAATTAGAGTAAGATTTGCGCCCTATAGCGTCTCAAGAAGTAATATAGAGAGATCGGTTCATATGGAAGCTGTATTGGATAATAATTACGCCCCCTGGAGGCTCAAGAAGTCAATATTCCAGATCAGTTTAAATGGCAGCTATATCAAGTTATGGATCGATATAAACCATATTTAGCATAGTTATTAGAAGTCATAACAGAACACGTCATGCAAAATTTCAGCCAAATCGGATATGAATTGCGCCCTCTAGAGGTTCAAGAAATCAAGATTCGAGATCGATTTATATGGCAGCTATATCAGGTTATAGACCGATTTGAAACACACTCTGCACAATTGTTGAAAGTCATAACTTAACACCTCGTGCAAAATTTCAGCCAATTTGGATATGAATTGCGCCCTCTAGACGCTCAAGAAGTCAAGATCCCCGATTGGTTTATATGACGGCTATATCAGGTTATAGCTCGATTTCAACCATCCTCAGCACAGTTGTTGGAAGCCATAATAAAATACCTCGTGCAAAATTTCAGTCAAATCGGATAAGAATTACGCCCTCTAGTGGTTCAAGAAGTCAAGATCCAAGACCGGTTTGTATGGCAGCTGTATCAAAACATGGACCGATTCGGCCCATTTACAATCTCAACCGACCTATACTACTAAAAAGTATTTGTTCAAATTTCCAGCTAGCTTTACTCCTTCGGCTAGCTTTACTCCTTCGGCTAGCTTTACTCCTTCGAAAGTTTGTGTGCTTTCGACAGATAGACGGACGGACGGACATGGCTAGATCGACTTAAAATGTCATGACGATCAAGAATATATATAGTTTATGGGGTCTCAGACGAGTATTTCGAGGAGTCACAAACAGAATGACGAAATTAGTTTACCCCCATCCTATGGTGTAGGGTATAAAAACGACGAAATTTGTTAGAGACAAAATTTCAATAAAATTTTTCTAAAAACAGAATTTCAAAACAAATTTCAATAAAATATTTTCAAAAGACAAAATTTCAATGAAATTCTTTCAAGGCAAAATTGGTCCTCGAGTTTAAAGACAACATTTTAATCATCTTTTTAAAAAGAAAATTTAAATGGAGTTTTTTAAAGATACAATTTCAGGGAGTTTTTGTTAAAGACAAATTTTCAATAGAAGCAAAACTTCAATAAAATCTTTCTAAAGACAAAATCTTAATAAAGTTTCTCTAAAGAGAAAATTATAAATGAAGAAGAAAGATAAAATTTAGCACATCCCATTTCAAAATAATATTTTTAAGGGAAAATTTCATAAAATTTTTTTCTAAATGTCAATGAAATGTTTTCGATGACAATGACAAAAATTAAATGAAATTGCCTCAACTTTGCCTAGAATTGGGCCTTTCAAACTACAACATTTTAATATTTTTTTAAGGTTAAAAAACCAAAAACAAAATACATATCAAATTTTTCATAAGATAAAATTTTAATCAAATGTTTTCTCAATCAAAATTTCTGTAAAATTTCTTTTTTAAAAACTAAATTTTAAAAAATGCTTTTAAAAACTCCATTTCCATGAAGTTCATCTAATTTTTTCTTACAAAATTTTAATGAAATTCTTTCTGAAACAAAATTTTAATAAAAATTTTTCTAAAGACGAAATATTAATGAAATTTTCTTTAAAGACCACATTGCAAAATAATTTTATTTTATGAAAAAATTTATGAAATTGTTTACAAACTCAGAAAAAAGCAAGATAAAGTTAACATTTTTATAGAATTTTCTCAAAATGTGATTAAAAATGTATCGAAAGACTTACGGCTTAAGAATTAACGAATAATGGTCTTACGGTATTCGAATGATTTCTTGTTTGAAAATGCAGCCTCTAGTTATTCGATGAATCCAAAGGTTCAAAAAATCAAGCATTCTATTCAAGAGTAATAAAATTTACTTCTTAATTAAGCTACGGAAATTTGAAGCTGAGCTTTTGAAAGTCGTTCCTTTGCTGGGGAGATTCTTATACATACTAAATCGCGCAATCAAAGAGCTAACCCCTGTGATATTATCTTTGATATGATGCAAACATGTACTTCCTGCTGTTGCGCTGAATGACAAAGTCAATTGTCAAACCTAATCTCACAACCTTGATCACAAGTTAAGATTTAATAATAATATTAGGCTCATATCTGAATTCGATGTCTATGGAATAGGACCCAATGAAGGATAAACATCTATATTATTAAAAGATAAGATTTCAGTAGTGTTAATACTATGTATAGACTTTATTTGATTGAAGTTCCCAGGCAGTCTGAGCTTTGCATTCAATTCTGCCTGCTGTCTGAAATTAGCCAATCCTGGTGTATTAGTATTTACATAATCTCCATTACGATGTGTTCACCTACCATGAAGAGAGTAACTCAAGCTGTTTCCTTTGGGGATTTAGCCAAACGGAGGTGTTCTTTGTTATTTAATGGTCTTTGCCAAAAATAGCAGGACACAAATGGCATTCCAAAGCTTTTCGAGTGGGTGAAAATTCTATGTTGAATTCCTTGCATAGATTTATCTGTTACATCAGTAAATGCCCCAATACCAAATTTGGTTAGATGTGGGTGTGTGGGTATTTATTGTTCATATGTGTTGTTGCTTCCTCTCCGTTATCATGGTCATGATTGCTTAAGACCATCAGGTAATTGGTCCATTTAACTATTATCCATATGTTGTAGACCTTTTCGGAGAAAATTTTATGAGTGGTCTGTTATAGAATTTAATAAAAAAAAGTTGCCTGTGAAGTCTTTATAAATTAAATGAGCAGTGTTATGTTAAAGGGCAAATCTTGAGCAAAAAAATAAATAAGGCATATTAAATTGGAGCTTATAGAAGCGCAATGGGATTGTTGGATTGCAACAACAAAGAACAAATTGTAAAAAATTAGATTTAATTTTACACTTGTTAAGTGTTGCTCAAATGGTTACATTGAAGTAAAGGTCTTAGTATGTACTTGTTTGCTAAAATACAACGGCATTAGTATATAATATCAATCAATAACAATCAGGAAGTTGGGCATTACGGGAAAATTCGGAAGTTATGAGGTTTATCGTCCAAAATTTTATTTACAACTAGCTGGACCGGGTCAGCTCCGCTGCGCCTTCGTTAACTTTATATGGAACAAAATTTTCCTGGGAATATTTATTTTTGACAATTAAAAATCTTTTAGTGAAATGCCATGCTACGAAAATAGTGTATCGCTTGACAAACAGTTTGACAATATACATAAGTGTCTTTATCTGAATCCCATACAATCTCCATGAACTCCATTCTTAAAATACTTTATTTCAGCCCATTATTGTCATGATGTCTGATTTAGGGGTGTTTTCAGGGGTGAGGTGGCCGCCAGACATTTGGCCCATAGACGCTTTTCCCCAACATTGATAACAGATTCGTGTTTTACTTCCAAAGACCTTTCATTTTAGCCCAATATTGCAATGGTCGTAAATTTGTCTTCTTTGAGGGATGTTCTCGGGGCCGCCACTCAATCACTTGGTCCCACATCTGGATAGAAATACAAATTTTGCCCATGAACATTCCACTAAGGAACAGGGGCAAACTTCTCACATATCAGTGAGTGCAGTCCGATTTAAGGTTAAGCTCAATGATGCGGGGCCTCCTTTTTATAGCCGAGTCCGAACGGCGTGCCGCAGTGCGACACCTCTTTGGAGAGAAGATTTACGTAGCATATACCTCACAAATGTTGCCAGCATTAGGAGGGGGAAACCACCGCTGAAAATTTTTCTTCTGGTCTCGCCAGGATTCGAACCCAAGCGTTCAGCGTCATAGGCGGACATGCTAACCTCTGCGCTACGGTGGTCTCTCCACATCTGGATATCAGATTCGAATTCTACACTCAAATACCTTTTATTTAAGCCCCATATTGCCATGGTCAGTAAATAAGTCCTATTTGGGGGGTGTTTTGAGGAGGGGGTGAACCCCCAGAAAGTTGGTCCAAATTTGAATCTCAGATTTGTATATTACTCGCAAATAACTTTTATTTGAGTCCCATATTGCCATGGTCGGTAAATATGTCCGATTTAGGGGTGTTTTGGGGGTTGGTGTGGTCCCCCAAACACTTGGTCCGACAATTGGAAACCAGATACGTTTTCTAATATAAAATACCTTTCATTTGAGTCCCATATTGTCGTGACTGGTGTATATATATATTTGTTAAGTTTTGGGGGTGGGACGGCCTCCTTAGGTTCCCCATCCAAAATTTGGATATCAAATTTTTGTTTGTAGGTTACCATAAGAGAGCACACAAAATTTTGCTTAAATCGCACCACCCATCTCAGAAATCTGGCGTTTCTGAAAATTAGGGTTAGGGGGAGGGTCCGCTCCCCCTTCAGATATCTACAAATTTAGTACCTTATTTTCGCCACGGGATCATTATGCACCATCAGTGAAAATTTCAAGAGAATCAGTTCAGCCGTTTCCGAGTCTATAGGGAACACACAAACAAACAAACAAGCAAACCTACCAACAACCACAAACTGATTTTTATATAGAAGAAGATATATTTTAATTTAAAAAGATCAAAAAATATATTTTAATTTTTATACTCTCCGCCATAGAATGGGGGTATAATAATTTCGTCATTCTGTTTGTAACTCCTCGAAATATTCGTTTCAGACCCCATAAAGTATATATATTCTTGATCGTCATGACATTTTATGCCGTCCCGTCCGTCCGTCTGTCTGTCGAAACCACGCTTTCGAAGTAGTAAAGCTAGCCACTTGAAATTTTGCACAAATATTTCTTATATGTGTAGGTTGGTTGAGTTTGTAAATGGATCATATCGGTCCATGTTTTGACAAAGCTGCCATATAAACCCATCTTGGATTTTGACTTCTTGAGCCTCTAGAGGGCGCAATTTTTATCCGATTTGGTTGAGATTTTGCATGAGGTGCTTTGTTATGATTTCCAAGAACTGAGTATGGCTGAAATAGGTCCATAACCCGATATAGCCGTCATATAAACCGAACTGGGGTCTTGACTTCTTGAGCCTCTAGAGAGCGCAATTCCTATTTGACTGAAGTTTTGCACGACGTATTTTGTCGCAACTTCCCACAACTGTGCCAAGTATGGTTCAAATCGGTCCATAACCCTATATAGCAGCCATATAAACCGATCTTGGATCTTGACTTGAGCCACTACAGGGCGCAATTTTTATCCGATTTGGCTGAAATTTTGCACGAGGTGTTTTTTTATGACTTTCAATAAGTGTGCCAAATATGTTTGAAATGGATGCATAACCTGATATAGCTGTCATATAAACCGATCTGGGATCTTGACTTCTTGAGCCTTTAGAGGGAGCAAAACCTATCCGATTTCGCTGAAATGTTTCGTTATGATTTTCAACAACTGTGCCAAGCATGGATCAAATCGGTCCATAACCCTATATAGCAGCCATATAAACCGATCTTGGATCTTGACTTGAGCCACTACAGGGCGCAATTTTTATCCGATTTGGCTGAAATTTTGCAAGAGGTGTTTTTTTATGACTTTCAATAACTGTACTGAGTATGGCTGAAATCGATGCATAACCTGGTAAAGCTGTCATATAAACCGATCTTGATTTCTTGAGCCTTTAGAGAGAGCAAAACCTATCCGATTTCGCTGAAATTTAGCACGCCAAGTTTCGTTATGATTTTCAACAACTGTGCAAATTATGTATCTTAAGCCACTAGAGGACACAATTCTTATCCGATTTGGCTGAAATTTTGTAAGAGGTGTTTTGTTATGATTTTTAACAACTGTGCCAAGTACGGGTGACATCGAGGCATAACCTGATATAGCTGTCATATAAACCGATCTAGAATCTTGACTTCTTGAGCTTTTAGAGGGAGCAGAACCTATCCGATTTCGATGAAATTTAGCACGACATGTTTCGTTATGATTTTCAACAACTGTGCAAAGTATGGTCCAAATCAAGCCATAACCTGATATAGCTGTCACATAAACCGAACTGGGATCTTGACTTCTTGAGCCTCTGTAGGGCGCAATTGTTATCTAATTTACGTGAAATCTTGTAAAACGGCTTCTCCCATAACCTTCAACATACGTATCAAATATGGTTTGAAACGATCTATAACCTAATACAGCTCACCTATAAAACGATCTCCCTATTTTACTTTTTAGTCCCCTAAATGGCTAAATCCTTATTCGATTTGGCTGAAATTTTACACAATGACTTCTACTGTGATCTGCAGTTATTAATCCATTATGGTCCGAATCGGATCATAGCAGTTCTTTTCTTGTATACTTTCCTTTGTTTGTCTAAAAAGAGTCACCGAGAAAAGAACTCGACAAATGCGACCCATGGAGGAGGGTACATAAGATTCGGCCCGGCCGCCTTTACTTTTTTTTTTGTTTTTTTGGAACAAACATTTTCATTAGGAACTTTCTTCAATTTTTGGAATTTAAAATTTTATTGGATATTTTCACACAGAATTTGTTTTTACAAATACATATATCCCCTAGAATGACAAAATTGCGAATAATTTGCAAATAGATTACCACAATGTCTATAAGAAAATTAAAAAATAATAAAACCATCTCAAAAGGGCCAAGACGCAAATTGAAATATGCTACCATAAAAGGATTTAATTGGATCTAGCGTCAGTAAATAATTGATTTCGTATTGTCCTTAAGCTAGGACACATAATTTGTTTTAACCCCTGCCAACAATTCTTATAGGCATCAGAAAAATTATTTTCAAACAAAAGCAACACACAAGATGATGTCCCGCCACACAAAACTTTAAGGTCGTCACAAAAAGCCACAGGGAAAAATACTAGCCACAGAGAAGAAAAAAATCTCTATGAAAATGAAAAAATATGCGAAAACGCGCAACATATGAAAATGACCTAAGGTTATAAACAAAATAGAACAATAACACCATGCAAGCGCTCCATAAGAGACCTGACCATCATCTAAGCAAACATACTCTGTGTCCCGATGCCCGGGAGTTGTATGGGAATGGGGAACGAAATAATATGCCCGTCCAACATCCTGGAAGAGAAATATGAAATAATAACACCCAATGACCATACCAAGGGCTAAACAAAAACGGATGACAACTTTAATAATTCCAAATTGCATGTAAGCCGGCTTGCTTTGTTGCTGGCTGCCCACATTTTTTGAATACAATTTGAAGCAGGGTATCCTTTGAGGGACATCTACTTAACAACATCGTGTTGTTGTAGAGAAACTTAAGTGATTTTCCTATGAATTTCTCCCATGTTTACATATACGTTGCTAAATGACAAGCAATTCACATATGGGCCGGTGAAGACAATTTTAATAGGAATTCATGGAAAACGTGAGCGTGATATAATGAGTAGCACAAACATTAAGGATAAATTTGACAAGTGGAGTCTATCTTTCTCGTTTACATTGAATTATTAAAAATGAAGAAAATAAGCTAAAATACAATAATAAGGAAATTTAGAAAAATATGGAATGACATACGAGGTCAAGGCTTTGGGGGTAGAAGAATACGTTGAGGAGAAATAAGACATTTGGTCCACAACTACTTATTTGAGTTGGTATTGGATCTTAAATGGAAATAGAAATTA
This sequence comes from Stomoxys calcitrans, assembly GCF_963082655.1. Classification (NCBI taxonomy): domain Eukaryota; kingdom Metazoa; phylum Arthropoda; class Insecta; order Diptera; family Muscidae; genus Stomoxys; species Stomoxys calcitrans. Next base: position 9,430,263 of record NC_081553.1, read on the forward strand.
GATTTAGGATATGTGATCATGGACATACGTGGTCGGTCCCAAAAGTAGTCAATGGTGGAAATAGTGTAAATATAACTATTTTCGTGAAAAGTGACAACCTTCTAAATCATATGTTTTAATTTCAAGGGGCCACGGTGTTTATTTTTTGTTTATTGGCACACGCAAAAGTAAAAGATCTCAGTGAATTTTTAAATATGGAAAATATTGGCCAACGATATGGAGTACAAAAATGCAAAATGCAAATTTTGCCCATGAACATTCCACTAAGAAACAGGGTCAATTTTTTCACATCAATGAGTGCATCCGATTCAAGATTAAGCTCAATGATAAGGGGCCTCCTTTTTATAGTCGAGTCCGAACGGCGTGCCGCACTGCGACACCTCTTTTTTTACATGGCACAGTACCTCACAAATGTTGCCAGCATTAGGAGAGGAAAACCACCGCTGAAAATTTTATTCTGATGGTTTCGCCAGGATTCGACCCCAGACGTTCAGCGTCATAGGCGGACATGCTAACCTCTGCGCTACGGTGGCGTCCTCCCATATTGATATGAACTTCGAATATATCCGTTTAGAAGAGTTTTAAGGTTGGGGAGGTCCGCTGGGTACTTGGACTCAAATTTTATTCGTTTTCTGGTCTCCAATTATTTCCATTGGATTGCTGTGCCCATCGGACCTCTTTCGGATAGGGTTGGCGGTTTTGGGGTAAGGGTGAGGGTCCGCCTCTACCTGATATCTAAAAATTATAAAGCCTATGTTTCCTTCCAGACAAACGTACACAATCTATGAAAATTTTAAGAAAATCGGTTCAGCCAAGTATCATATAGTCATAATAGGTCAAATGGCGTTTTTGAGGGTTGGCATGACCCCCTTTACTTCGATCTGATTTTGTATGTCAGATTCGAAATCTACTCCCGAATACCTTTCATTTAAGCCCCATATTGAAATTAACGTCCAATATGTCTGTTTGAGGGAGTTTTGGGGTTGTGTCGACCCGATGGGTACTTAGACTCATATTTTAATGTCATATTCGTATTCTAATCTCCAATAACATTCATTTGATACCTATATTGTTCCGATCGGTCCACTTTTGATTTTGGGTTGCGTTTTTGGCATAAGGTGGAGGGTCCGTCCCCCGTCCGATATTGAAAAAATATATAACCTATGTTTCCTTCCAGACCAAACTTCACAATATGCGAAAATATCGGGAAAATCTGTTCTGCCTTTTTCAGTCTATACGGAACAAACAAACCAAATCCCATATATCCGTGATTGGCTAATGTGCCCATTTTAGGCGTTTTTTTTAGGGTGGGGTGATCCCCTACTTCGACATGAGTTTGTATGAGAGATTCGTTATCCACTCCCGCATACTTTTCATTTGATACCTATATTGTTCTTATCGGTCCACTTTTGATTTTGGGTGGTGTTTTTGGGGTAATGGTGGAGGGTTCGCTCCCTTCCGTTATCAACAAATTATAAAGCTTATTCATAATCTACTCCGGAATACCTTTCAATTGGGTCCCATATTATCATGATCGTCAAATAAACCTATTTTAAGTGGTTTTGGGGCTGGGGCGGTCCCCCAGGTGCTTGGACCCAACTTTTATTATGAAATTCGTACTCTACTCTTCAATATCTTTTATTTGAATCATATATTGTCCCAATCGGTCCACTTTTATTTTTTGGGTAGTACTTTTGGGGTAAAGGGGAGGGTCCGCCCCCCTCCCGTTATCAAAAAAGTAAATAGCCTATGTTTCCTTCCAGACCAACCTACACAACCTGTGAAAATTTCAAGATAATCAGTTCAGCCGTGTTTTAGTCAATACGGAACAAACCGATAAACAAACACAAATTGAATTTTATATACAATATAAGGTATTTATTTCAAGGTGTTACAAAACGAAATACAAAATAATACAATCTATGTTAGAGTGTATGATTATAATTATTTTGAATGCATTCTTTAAAAAGAAATTTGCACCACAATCATTCTAATAAATTTAAGAATAAAATGGTTTCTCTTTTGTTCCTTAAAATTTTCTCTTTGATGATTTTAAATCATCGGATGAGAATTGTCATCTTATCTCGCATACTTCCATGCTTCATTGGCTATTGTTGACACAATGAAAATTAAAGAATAACCGACTGACAATGAAGAAAATGTGCGAAAAAGAAATTGTAATTAGTGTAAACACATTATATGGTTTTTTTTCTTATTGGGTCTTAGTATAAGCGGTTAATTGGGTAAAATAGTGAGTTTGCAATTGTTACCAACATGGTGTCGGCTAGCCTGCCTCCCTTAAGTAGATTGAGCAATTTTCTTTTCCTCTGTGACACTTTTTCCCTTTTGTTCTGTATTTTTTTTTAAGATTTTCATTATACTGTTAGGACTAGTTTAACCACAAGTTTGCCAGTGAGTTTAGTTGCTGGTTACAATTTTTCGCTTAGTGATAACAAGTCCCGGCTATTAACGACGTCTTAGCATTTGTTGTATGCTTTTATACATGGACTATATTAAGTTGGAAATAATGGTCTTTAACTTTAGTTAACTCGATATATGTTTGTCGGCCATTCCAGCTTTTCTTGTTACCCTATTTTATCTATGATTGTTTAACAATGGCTACAAGTTTTGAAACTATAACCGAAAGTTGCCACTTTGAAGTTCAGTTGTTCTAGAGCCAAAATCCAAAATTTCCTTTACTTATCTTGAAGCTGGCTACTATACATGACAAACATATGCTATTTCTCTGGAATAGTGCGGAGCCATACAGATTGATTTCCCGATTTGAATCTTAATCCCATGTAAAAAACCATGTATAACCTTTTTTTCCCAAAATTTTAAGTAAAGCATTGTGTTGTACATTTTGTTATCCGTGCCGAATATGGTCCAGATCGGAAAAATTTTTTAAAATATTTTCTTCTACCACTGTGACTAGGTTTGGATAAAATTAGATCAGAATAAATAAATTATATTATACTATGTAAGTGTGCAATTTTGATGTAAGCGACACAATGCGATCACCCAAAAATGTAATAAAATCGATATTTGAGGAGGAGACGTAATTCGATGTCCTCTGTCGATATCCGTAATTTTCGTGGGAAGGGCTCGATATATTCTTGAAATTCTAAGTCAATCAAGCCATATCATCCATCTGTCTGTCAGCCGAAATCATAATAGTCTTCGAACGAATCCGCTTGAAATTTTGCACAGCCACTTCTTCTTGATGGTAGTCGTTGGGGATTGCAAATGGGCAACATTGGTTCAGATTTGGGCACTATTCCCATATAAAAACGCCTTTACTTGACTTCGTGTGTGCCTAAAAGCCACAATTATTGTCCGATGAGACTAAAATTTGGCCTGTAGTGTATTTTCACGGTTTATAATATCAATATGGCCCAGATCGGTCTATAACCTGATATTGCAAATTTGACCATGAACATTCCACTAAGGAACAGGGGCAAATAACCTGAAATAGCTGACATATAGATCGATCTCGCTATTTGAGATTTTGGGCCCCTGGAAGTTGAAATTTTTATCCGATTTGGCTGAAATTCTCTCTCTTCATCATCTCGTTGGTTCATCTTTTAGTGACTGACATTTAGATTATCTTCAAAGTATTTTCAGGCATCTGGATTGTATAAAAAACTATTTCATTAAAGTTTTCATTCCAACCGACATACATCGTTTTTATATTCTTGGGGCAGTACTTAGATTAGGTTAGGTTAGGTTGAAAAGAGGGTGGATATATTAATTCGCTGCCTGACACTATGGACATACACCTATGTCAGTAGTCGGCCAATTTGTGTTTGTTTGTTTGTCGGTTTGTTTGTTTGTTCCGTATAGACTCAAACACGGCTGAACCAATTACCTTGAATTTTTCACAGATTGTAATGGTTGGTCTGGAAGGAAACAAAGGCTATATAATTTTTGAATGTCGGGAGGGGGCAGATCCTCCCCCTTACCACAAAAGTACTACCCAAAAATGACGATTCTGCCAAAAAAACGGCGGAATCGATTTTCTCGAAATTTTCACATATTGTGTACGTTGGGCAGGAAAGAAACATGGGCTATATAATTTTTCGGTATCGGAATGGGGATATAATTTTTGGTAACGGAAAGTGGACCGATCGGGACAATATAGTTATCAATTGAAAGGTATTGGAGAGTAGAAGACATATGCATTAAAATTTGAGTCTAAGTACCCATCGGGCCGCCTCAACCCCAAAACTCCTCTAATCAGGCATATTGGTTGTTCATTTCAATATGAGGCTCAAATGAAAGGTATTCGGGAGTAGATTTCGAATCTGACATACAAAATCAGATCGAAGTAAAACGCCATTAGACCTATTATGACTATATGATACTTGGCTGAACCGATTTTCTTAAAATTTTCATAGATTGTGTACGTTTGTCTGGAAGGAAACATAGGCTACATAATTTTTAGATATCGTTTGGAGGCGGACCCTCCCCCTAATCCCAAAAACGCCACCCATATCCGAAAGTGGTCCGATGGGTATCAAATGAAAGGTATTAGAGACCAGAAAACGAATATGGTATTAAAATTTGGGTCCAAGTACCCAGCGGGCCCCCCAACCCCAAAACTCCTCTAGACAAATGTACTCGAAGTTAGCGTTAGGCAGTAGATTACAAATATGGTATAAAACATTAGGTCCAAGCAATGGGAGGTCGCCCACCCCAAATAGCCCCAAATGGTCATATTAGCCGACCATGGCTTTATGGGACTCAAATGATAGGTATTAGGGAGTAGATTATGAATATGACATTAAAATTAGCTTTCAAGTTTAGATGGCACTTTTCCTCCTAAAGATACGTCCAATGGGTTATTTGACCCATTATGACAATATGAGACTCGAATGAAAGGTATTTGAGATTAGAAAGCGAATTTGATATCCAATTTTGGAGCCAAGTGTTTTGGGATACACCCTAAAGCACCCCTAAACTGAACTTCATTTCCTTTGGGAATAAAAAACGAATTTTATATCCATATTTGAGTCGAAATGTCAGAGGTGCCATCTCTCCCCTAATGCGAACATTACTCTAAGGAAAAACATTACCACCAGGATCCGAGAAAGGCCAAATTCTCACACAGCAATCAGTGCTTTCCGATTCAATTTTAAACTCAATGTTAAGGGACCTTTTTTTATAGCCGAGTCCGAACGGCGTCCCGCAGTGCGACACCTCTTTGGGGAACTTTGCAAATGTCGCCAACATTAAGAGGGGATAAGCATCGCTTCGTCCGATGCCAAGATTCGAATGCGTTCAGCTTCATAGGCCACAATGGCACGAATTCGATATCCGCATTGTGGACGAAGTGTCCCCACCCTAGAAGATATAAGAGAGTTAAAGAAGGCGCAGCGGAGCGGGACCGGTTTGGCTAGTGCTTAATAAAATAGGTTTTACTATTCTCAGCAAAAAGATCTTGCTATCCTTATCATTTTCCCACATTAACTTTCACCAAACATCGTTGGTATTTCGTTTCTTCAAGCCTTCAAATGGCCAAAAGCATTTGAAAGGCCATTGGGTAAATGAAATGGCAACGTAAAGACAAAACATTAAAAAAGTCATTGCTTAAGCGGATATGAGAAATTAGAAACAAGAAATAAGCATTTTCACCATCCTTCGAAGTTGAACTATTTACAAGCAAAAGTAGCTTCAACAATGAGAGGCAAGTAGGTTTTTGGCAAATGGTTTTCCACTAGACAACGTAACGGACATTGATAAGCTCAGGGCAAAAGTGGTTTAAAACAGGAACTAAACACTAACTAAATAACTTCATCATCATCATCATTGGTAGCTTCGTCGCATTGTTTAAGATCTTCTTTACTACGATTTTTCTTCACAATGCCTTGGTCATTTGGTCTTGGACGAGCTGTGCTTTGTTTTACACCTCAGTCTCTTCTCTCTCTCATACCGGCTTCTTGACTTTCTTTGCTAATTGTATTGTATTTCAATCCTTTTCTTCTACCACCGCGCCAAGACACACGTAATTATGTTTATGATATTTTATGCCCAGGATTTATTGTTATGTTGTATAGTGTCCGTGGCTTCACAGAGCAAAGTCAAGACAAGTCATTCCTTAAGTATGGCACCAAGAGCAAAAGTTCACATTTGTTGTGTTCAGTAAGTGACAGTGTCAGGATAATAGAGATTTCTTGAAAGTGTTTAAGGTGAACAATCGAAAAGTAGCGTAAGCTTTTAAAGCACATATAAGTCATAATACACACCTTTGCAGTTTTAGATCATTAATAGTGGGCCGCCTATATAATGGTGAATGTAAAGGACGCACAGAGTATATTGTGGCTGACAATGCAAATAAATAGTCTGGCCCATAATTTACAAGAGCAATATTAGTCACACATTTAAAATGAAAACTTAAAGAAGCTCAAACTAATTATATTCTTGAGGTAAAACTTGGAACTTAGCATAAAAAAATCAGAGTTAACTATAGGCAAATTTTTGATTTTGCATAATAATTTTCTGTATACGCTCAGAATACGCCCAAGAACTGATGAGGAGTTCTTGGTCGGCATGTCTCCCAGCTTTTTTAAGACGTGTTTCAGTATATGCTAATGTTAGTTTTTAAACCGACTAGGGTTTAAAGCTATATTGGTAGCGAGCTCGGCCGAGCGAACCGGGGTCATGGATTCAACTTTCAGTTGGTCTGCCGCTACTCCAGTATCTCATATAAAACAAAATATCTATGTGAGTGAGTGTTTAGACTGCTACTATTGTCTGCGGCTTCGTGGTTTAAATTGCATTCTGATTAATTTTTATACCCTCCACCATAGGATGGGGGTATACTAATTTCGTCATTCGGTTTGTAACACCTCGAAATATGCGTCTAAGAAGATAAAGTATATATTTATATTCTTCATCGTCATTTTAAGTCGATCTAACCATGTCCGTCCGTCTATCGAGAGCACTCCGTCTATCAGTCCGTCTGTTTATCGAAAGCACTCTAACTTTCGAAGGAGTAAAGCAAGTCGCTTGAAATTTTGCACAAAAACTTTTTATTAGTGTAGGTTGGTTGGAATTGTAAATGGGCTAAATCGGTCCATGTTTTGATATAGCTGTCTTGACTTCTTAAGCCTCTATAGGGCGCAATTCTTATCCGATTTGACTGAAATTTTGAACGTGGTGTTTTGGTATCACTTCAAAATAACTGTGCTAAGTACGATTCAAATCGGTTCATAACCTGGTATAGCTGCCAAATAAACCGATCTTGGGTCTTGACTTCTTGACTGAAATTTTGAACGTGTTCTTTTGGTATCACTTCAAACAATTGTGCTTTGTATGGTTTAAATCGGTTTATAACCTGGTATAGCTGCCATATAAACCGTTTTTGGATCTTGATTTCTTGAGCCGCTGGAGGGCGTAATTCTCATCTGATTTTGCTGAAATTTTGCATGAGGTGTTTTGTTATGACTGTGCTAATTATGACGCAAATCTGTATATAACTTGATAAAAAATATCTTCATGAGCCTCCAGAGGGCGCAATTCTCATCTGATTTTGCTGAAATTTTGCATGAGGTGTTTTGTTATGACTTTCAATAACTGTGGTATGTGTGGCGCAAATCGGTACATAACCTGATATAATAGATGCCATATAAACCGATCTTGAATCTTGATTTCTTGAGGCTCTAGTGGGCGCAAATCTTGTCCGAATTGACTGAAATTTTGATCGTAGTGTTTTGGTATCACTTCAAACAACTGTGCTATGTATGGCGCAAATCGGTTCATAACCTGATATAGCTGCCATATGAACCGATCTTGGGTCTTGACTTCTTGAGCCTCTAGAGGGCGCAATTCTCGTTTGATTTGACCGAAATTTTGAACGTGGTGTTTTGGTATCACTTTAAAGCACTGAGCTATGTATGGTTTAAATCGTTTTATAACCTGGTATAGCTGCCATATAAATCGGTTTTTGGATCTTGACTTCTTGAGCCGCTGAAGGGCGCAATTCTCATCTGATTTTGCTGAAATGCATGAGGTGTTTTATTATGACTTCCAATAACTGTGCTATGTATGGCGCAAATCGGTACATAACCTGATACAGCTGCCTTATAAACTTATCTGGGACCGCAGTACAACGGCTTCTCCCATGATCTTCAACATATTTGTCCAGTATGGTCTGAACCGATCTATAGCTTGATACAGCTCACATATAAACCGATCTCCCGATTTTACTTCTTGCGCCCCTACAAGGCGCAATCATCCGAATGAACTGAAATATTATACAATGACTTTTACAAAGTTTTGCATTCACTAATTTATGGTCCGAATCGGACTATAACTTGTTCGTATTAACAAAATGAAGTTTAGTACATAAAGTATGTAGATTCGCCACATATCATATCCTTATTTAAGTTAAAACACCTTAAATATTAAAGAAAAAAATCTCTTCTTATATTCCTTTCCTACCAAATCACATGCAAATTTTGATTTACTTTTTGTTTCGTTTAAACGCCGTTTGGGTTTTCTGCCCGATATTTTCTGTTGTTAGCACAAAAAAAAATATTGGTTATAAAATCCAGTCATGCAACAGGTCACAAATCATACAACCCAAAAGATAACGGGTTGGTGCTCATATGGCATGTAAGTTTCAGTTTTTGTATTGAGGCTGGAACATCATCATCACCACCATAGCTATCGCCAAAGCGATGTGGTTGAAAAGCAGCCATGCAGCCACAGTAACCATTGTAGACATTGCACATTGGGTTAAGGTGCTAAAATACTTAACCAAAAAATTCAACTTTTGGAAATCGTCGTTAACAGAGTCTATGGCAATAGGTTAGGTTCGGTTTAAGTGGCAGTCTGCCATCAGACTCACTTAGACGTTTTCGTTCATAGTGATACCACAGGAACAGAAGAAGGAAGATGCCTTCTAGTTCCTACCGTTGAACCATCCAGATCGCTTTAAAAATCCCAAGAACTTGCGAATGTTCTTATCTGCTAAATCAGACAGATTCTCAAAGAAATGAGTGTGGGACACACAAACAGGTGTTCTATAGTCTGTTCCTCGTCGATGTCCTCACAGCTTCTGCAAAAGTCGTTCACAATGACTGAGACGTCTGTTCTAGCCAGTGACAACAAAGCAGTAGAACTCTTCAAGTCTAGATGAGGCCACATAGTTTTGGAATGCGCACAGCCCCCTCTTTGTGACTATCTATTATTTGTTGCCCTTCGGGCCTGGGCCTGAAAACTTAGCTTAAATGTCGCAAGACGAATACCCACAGATTCCAGTTTCCCTGGAATGTATAAGGTACCTCCTAGTTAAGCTCGTACGCTTTACAATTCCCTGGGATATCTCTATGACCCGGCACCCAGAACAGATGAATTTTGGACTGTTTAGTCATCTCGTTGAGAGATCTGCGACATTCGAGGGCGGTTTTTGTGTTCAGAAATACGTTCTCCAGGGATTTAATGGCTACCTGGCTGTCTAAGAAGATATTTGTGCCAATCGTCGTTATGACATTATATCTTAGCCATTCCACCACTTTCTTAATTGCAAGGCTCTTCGCTTGAAACACACTGCAGGGATCGGGTAACCTTTCCGATATGACCAGTAAAGGATCTTTAGAGTACACTCCAAAGTCCACTTGGTCGTCTAGTGTGAAGCCATCCGAATAGAAGTCCTTGTAACTTCTATTACTAGGGATATCGTAGTTCCAATCGGTTCTATCAGGAATAGTAGCACAGTACTTTTTTTTATCAAAAAGCGGCACAGGTAGGCTGTAATCCATACTGCCAGGAACATCGGATATTGTATTAAAGTTAACACAATGTCCCTAGCCGCCATATGAACAAAGAGAAATTTCCTTAGCCTCACGGCAGTTCATTAGATTCAGTGCATCAGATAGTGTCATTATGTACAAACAAGCCATCCTTTCGATCCGGTTGGCTAGTGAACAGTAGGTGGACTTTTGAGGCGCCGTCCACCAGACTACAACACCATATAGCATTAAAGGTCTGACAATTGCAGTGTATAACTAGTCCTTGGTAATGCAAAACTCACAAATGTGTGAATAAAAACAGCAACAAAATTTGCAGAAAGAACAAATATTTTGCGGGAAATGGGACAGAAATAATTTTTTGCTAAGACAGCAAGCATATTCTGCTGGTTTCAGAGTGCTTTGAAAACTTGTTTTTGCATACTACCTTCTAGTGCCGAAGAGTTTTAGAAAAAAATTTTACCAAACTTCCTACTGTTTAATAATTTCCAATAACAACAGAAGAAGTATTTAGTAAAATCATATTTATGTTTTTTTAACAAAAATTTTAAATAAATTTTATCAAAAAATAGCCAAAATTGTACATTAATATAAAGGAAATGCCGTAACGATCGGTTAGATGTTTAAAAATTTGCAAATTTATACTTAAAAAAAGGGCTGCTGATTATAGCAAACACTGTCTGCTGACTGTTAGTAGTCAAATATATTGCTATTACAGTATACGTTCTGCTATTATAGCAAAATGATTGCAATTTCGGAACAGCAAGCTGACTGCTGAAAAGTCTGTTGTTTGCTGAAAATGACTTCTGCTCAATTTATGATGTTGTAACAAACAGAAATGAATTAATATAAAACAAGTGAAAACGCAATACCCAAACGGATACCCATCACCTCGATTAAATATATCCACTATGTCAAGTCCGTTGGAAAATATTTAATATATGAAACTTTAGCAGCTATATCGAAATATTTTCCGATCTGGAGCATACTCGCCAGGAATGTTGAGCGGTCTGGTATAGTCCAATCTACACCACCTAGAGGAGGCCACCGTAGCGCAGAGGTTAGAATGTCCGTCTATGACGCTGAACGCCTGGGTTCGAATCCTAGCGAGACCATCAGAAAAAATTTTCAGTGATGGTTTTCCCCTCCCAATGCTGGCAACATTTGTGAGGTACTATGCCATGTAAAACTTCTCTCCAAAGAGTGTCGGTCTGCGGGACGCCGTTCGGACTCGGCTATAAATAGGAGGCCCCTTATAATTGAGCTTAAACTTGAATCGGACTGCACTCATTGGTATGTGAGAAGTTTGCCCCTGTTCTTGGTGGAATGTTCATGGGCAAAATTTGCATTTACACCACCTATAGGATGTTTAGGGGTCTATTATAACTGATTGTACTAAAGAAATAAAGGTAAAGGTAATAAATCTGCCTTTTATGGCCTCTAGAATTTAAATCGGGAGATTGGTATATATGACAGATTTATCCAAGTATATACCGATTTGAACCATATAAGACCTTAATGGCAAAGAGTCTAACACAACACAACGATTATGATGAAATTCTGCACACATATTGGGACGTCACAAAAAGCACTTCGTGCCAAATTTGGTAGAGATCGCACCAAAATTGTGGCTCCTACAACTTTAAAAGGTCATATCGGTTGAAAAATATATATGGGAGCTATATCTAAATCTGGACCGATTTCAATAAAATTTTGCAAACATTTTAGGTCTTAAAAAAAAACACTTCGTGCCAAATTTTGTAAAGATCGGACCAATATTGTCCCTTCTAAAGCCTTAATAGGTCAAATCGGACTAAAGTTATATATGGGAGCTATATTTAAATCTGAACCGATTAAGATGAATTTTGCACACATATTGTGACTTCACAAAAAGCACTTCGTGCCAAGTTTGGTAGAGATCGCACCAAAATTGTGGCTCCTATAACTCTAAAAGGGCATATCGGATGAAAGATATATATGGGAGCTATATCTAAATCCTTCGTGCCAAATTTTGTAAAGATCGGACCAATATTGTGCCTTCTAAAGCCTAAATAGGTCAAATCGGACGAAAGTTATATATGGGATCTTTATCTAAATCTAAACCGATTTAGATGAAATTTGGGACACATATTGTGACTTAACAAAACGCACTTCGTGCCAAGTTTGGTAGAGATCGCACCAATATTGAGGCTCCTACAGCTTTAAAAGGGCACATCGGATGAAAGATATATATGGGAGCTATATTTAAATCTGGACCGATTTTAAAATTTTGTAAGGATAGAACCAAAGTTGTGGCTTCTACAGCTTAAAAGGATACATACAATGGATACATACATGGATATATATGGGAGCTATATCTAAATCTGGACCGATTTTTTTTTTCAAAATCAATAGCGTTTATCCTTGGACCAAAAGAGACACTTATGCAAAATTTAATGAAACCGGACAACATATGCGACTTATACCTTGATTACAAGAATACATGGACAGACAGACAGACGGACATAGCTAAATCGAATCAGGAAGTGATTCTACGCCAATCCGTCTACTTATCGATGGGTCTAGCTCTTCTCCTTCTTAGCGTTGCAAACAAATGCACAAATCTGTACCACAGTGGTGGTGTAGCGTATAAAAAAACATTGGTCTAAGCTGGTTAATCCAACAACAAAATTTTTGTGACCAAACTTTAGACGAGCAAACACAAACAAAAAATTAACCTCTAAAATTTCAAAAAAGACTCTAATATGCACAAAATGCCTTAATTACCTTTTGGATGAATAACAAGTAAAAGCGTGCTAAGTTCGGCCGGGCCGAATCTTATATACCCTCCACCATGGAACGCATTTGTCGAGTTCTTTTCCCGACATCTCTTATTAGGCAAAAAAGGATGTAAGAAAATATTTGCTCTGCTATTAGAGCGATATCAAGATATGGTCCGGTTTGGACCACAATTAAATGATATATTGGAGACCTGTGTAAAATGTCAGCCAATCCGAATAAGAATTGCGCCCTTTGGGGGCTCAAGAAGTAAAAGAGATCGATTTATATGATTTATATCAGGCTATAGACCGATTCAGACCATAATAAACATGTATGTTGATGGTCATGAGAGGATCCGTCGTACAAAATTTCAGGCAACTCGGATAATTATTGCGCCCTCTAGAAGCTCAAGAAGTCAAGTCCCCAGATCTGTTTATATGACAGCTATATCAGGTTATGAACCGATTTGAACCATACTTGGCACAATTGTTGGATATCATAACAAAATACTTCGTGCAAAAATTCATTGAAATCGAATGAGAATTGCGACCTCTAGAGGCTCAAGAAGTCAAGACCCAAGATAGGTTTATATGGCAGCTATATCAGGTTATGGATCGATTTAACCCATACTTGGCACAATTGTTGCATATCATAACAAAACACGTCGTGCGAAATATTATTCCAATCGGATAAGAATTACGCCCTCTAGATGCTTAAGAAGTCAAGACCCAAGATCGGTTTATATGGCAGCTATATCAAAACATGGACCGATATGACCCATTTACAATGCCAACCGACCTACACTAATAGGACGTATTCGTGCAAAATTTCAAGAGGCTAGCTTTACTCCTTCGGAAGTTAACGTTCCTTCGACAGACAGACGGACGGACAGACGAACGGACATGGCTAGATCGACATAAAATGTCGCGACGATCAAGAATATATATACTTTATGGGGTCTCAGACGAATATTTCGAGTAGTTACAAACTGAATGACGAAATTAGTGTACCCCCCATCCTATGGTGGAGGGTATACAAATTTAAAATTTTTTCCTTTAAAGGCTACACATTTTTAGTTTTGATTCAACATACACTGTTTGCTGAAATCAACAAACTTATTATTCTGGGTGTACCCATTTCATAGATATAGTAACAGGTCCTTATATTGCTAAAACCAGCCATGCCTTTCTATCTCATTGTGCAGCAAAAGTAACGAAAAGCCATTCATATCAAACATATGACCCCATAGTATAGGAACACCACCTCTATCAGGTGGTGAATAGTACCGTTGTGCTTGCTCTTCAGTGCATCTCATGCAAGAGGCGTTTGACGCTCCAAAACATCATTCGCTTATGTGCATGTTGACACTATAAAATTTATTGTCGTACACAGTTTATGGTGAACTGAATGAAGTTTATGACTTGTAAACATCTGAGCACTCTCACTTGCACCTTCATGCGTAGCCAAGCCATTTGGCTACCAGAAAACTGTTCAGCTGTTAACTTCAGGTGCAACATTTCACGCGGCTTTTCATGGCTTAATTGTCACCCAATAATATGCAGAAAATTGTTTTGTTAATCATACTTCGCCCCTATCCGCAAAAGATAACAAAATCAAGAGAAAAAATGATTTTATTTCGCTGTGATAAGATGAGAATATGTTGGGGTCGATAATCTGTGTTCATCGTGTGTGCAATGGAGCAACACTACGACGGCAGTAAATTATTAGAATTATTACCTTTTTTATTACATCACGTGACAAAAAAGGGAAGGGGGAAAAACGTACAACCATGGTTTTTTAATACACAAAAGCTTTTTGGAAGGTCATTTAGAATTGTGGACTAGAAGGAATTTGCTGCCATGGTGTATTCTATCCCCATAACATTTATGTATATTTGCACTTCGGGGAAAGATTTACATAATGCATGCTACTTGTGTAAGATACGCCCGGGTATAGGTAGAGATGGGCATCTCACAAATAATAGCCACACATTGGGTATTTTCTGTATAAATGTTAATATAAACAGGATTGAATCGTCTATACCCTCCAAAAAGGATCGCATATGCCAAGTTCTTTTTGTAAGATTTTTCTTTGCTATGCTATTCTTTGAATAGAAAGCATTGTATATGACCTAGAGCTGGTAGATGTTCGAAAAATTACGAAAAGATTTTATAGATGAAAATAAAAGAGCACAAACAGACAGACTTCTAGAAAAAACTAAACCTTCATCCATATCGGATAAGATCTGCAACCTCCTGGCTCTCGAATTTTCCAGAAGTCAAATGAGAAAACGGTTTAAACATAGTTTTAGCTTATTTGAATAATACTTTACATCTATATTTGAAGTTGTTGTAGCAGTAATAGTAAAAGTAAATTTTCACAACATCATCGGATACATTTTGCGTCTTCTAGGGGATCAAGAGCTCAACACGGTAGATAAGTAAATAATGAAAATGGACCGATCTGGTTCATTTACAAATTTCACCGACCCACACCAAAAAAAAGTATTTCTAGCCGACAACTCTTCGTTCGAAAGTTTATGTGATTTCGACAGACTGGCAGGCTGGGCTAAAATTTTCAAGAAAATTTTGAATTTATAGGGTCGAATAGTAATTCTTCGAATTGTTAGAAACAGACTGACGATATACGAGTACGCCCATTGTATGTTAGAGGGTTCAAAATAAGTGCCTTCATATTTTGGAAGAGGAAAGGTAAAACAACTAAACCTCTCAATTGTAAAATGACAATTTGCAAATAGCACGAACATTCCCTTAAGGAACGGCGGGGTGACTTCTTTCATTAGTGTTGAATGCTATTTGATTTGAAAAGAATTGAATTATTTCTTTATAACTAAAATGTATTCCGCTCTAAATTAACTATCTGGCAACTCATTATCCAGAAACTACTTACTTAAAACATAGATGTACAAAATGATCGCTAAATCAGATAAAGAAGTTGATATTTCTTAGCAGATTTTTAAAACTTGTTTAACTTTCTCGGCCACTCAAGTGTTACGGAGCGATCTTCAAAAATAAGAATATCTAAAATCTGACCGATTGCCTTTTATTATTCTCTCCCGGACTTACGGAAACTATCTATATCCATATAGTCCAGATTGAAGCTAAAAGACACTGAATTATTTTATAGCAGATCTCAGATGACTTTAAAAATGTGTCGCAAGTTAGTGAAAGAATGACCACCACCAATAATCTTATTTTCTTATCTGGATACGAAGGGACTCACGGAGATACAGGAATCTTGGAGTAATGACGTTGATCGAAGGTTTAAAATAATAGAATTTATGGTGAATGAAGCCTTGAGGAGCTTCAAACCATTTAAGTCACCCGGACCTGATGGAATATTTCCGGCGTTACTACAGAAAGAAAGGCAGACTATCTGGCGCCTCGTCTGGCCAACACTTTCACAGCGTGCCTAGGGCTTGCATATACCCCGAAAGCCTGACAGGAGGCAAGGATGGTGTTTATACCCAGGCCCGGCAAGGCAAGTTATGCGACACCAAAGGCCTATAAACCCATAAGCCTTACGTCTTTTCTACTCAAAACCGTGGAACGTATTGTGGACACCATGATAAAGAGTAGGACATCCAGCGAACTGCTCAAGCAGCATGCCTATGTCAGAGGAGGGTCGGTGGAGACTGCCCTGCACGGGGTTGTGTATAAATAGAAGAATCCTTCGATGCGAAAACGTACACACTGGCGTTATGCATTGACATCGAGGGGGCTTTTAACAATGTGCGGACCGACACACTGATCCAATCCTTAGACCAGTACCGGGTGGACCCGCTCCTTAGAGACTGGATAAACCATATGCTAAGAAACAGGTGGATAAATTGTGTGTTAGGGGAGAAAGTGGCACAGGACACGCCACAGGCGGCATTTTATCGCCACTCCTATGGGTTGACCATAATATATGACCTATTACGGATGCTGACTGAGGAGGGATTTGAACCCGTCTGATGATGTTATAATAGTTCTGAGGGGTAAGGATCCGAACGAGCTATGCAGAAGGGCCGAAAGGGAAGAGAAGAAAGAGAAGACTGAAATATGCCTGTTCCCGAGGAAGGTGGGCCAATTTAACGCACCACGTTTCCTCAATAAGACGATTTCGATATCTTGTATGTAGCACGGAACTCCAAACTTAAAATTTTCTTTTTAGAGGTTACTTTATAGTGATAATGATATTGAAAGTCAGAACAGAAGTCCTTGTCCAAATTTCAGCCAAATCGGATGGAAACTGAGGCTTCTAGGGGCTCAAGGAGTCAAATCCGGGTATCGGTTTGTATGAGGGCTATATCAGTTTATAGAGGTGGATGCGGATCACAATTGGCACTGATGGTGGATGTCAGTATCAAGTCTTTGTGTCAAATTTCAACCAAATCAGGTGCTATATGACTTTATTGACCGATGCGGTTTATACTTGACACGGATACTGGAAGTCATGGCACAAGTCTTTGTGGCAAATTTCAACCAAATTAGGAGCTCAAGAAGTCAAATCCGGGAATCGGTTTATATGGAGGATATAACAGTGTATACACCGATTTTGGTCATACTCGGTAATAATATTGGAAAATAGAACAGAAGTCCTTTTGCAACAGTTCAGGCAAATCGCTTGAAAATTGAGGCTTTTAGGGGTTCAAGAATCAAATCCGAGCATCGGTTTGTATGGAGGCTGTATCAGTTTATAGACCGATTCGGAACATACTCGGCTCTGAATTTGGAAGTGAGAAACGAAATCCTTCTGCTAAGTTTCAAACCAAAACGAATGAAAACAAAGTCTTCTAGGGGCTCAAGAAGTCAAATTCGGGGATTGGTTTATATGGAGAATATATCAGTATATAAAGCGATACTCGGCAATGATTGGAAGTCCGAACAGAAGTCTTTGTGCTAAATGCCAGCCAAATGGATGAACATTGAGTTCTCTAGGAGCTCAAAAAGTCAAAACTGGGGATCGGTTTGTATGGGGGGTATGTCCGTCCATCCATACGTCTGCCAATCTGTTGGTCAAAAGCTCGCTAACTTTCGAAGGAATTAAGCTAGGTGATTGAAATTTTGCACAAATAATTCCCATTAGTGTAGGTCCGTTGAGATTGTAAATAGGCCATATCGGTCATGTTTTGATATATCTGCTAGATAACCAAGCTGATATAACCAAGCCCATATAAACCGATCTCCCATTTTACTTGGTGAGCCCCTATAGGACGCAATTCCTATCCGATTTTGCTGAAATCACTTCTACTATGATTTCAAACAGCCAAGTATGACTAGAATCATTCTATAGTATAATATAACTCCAATAGCATGGTAATTCTTAACCATT
The DNA here is from genome assembly GCF_963082655.1 of Stomoxys calcitrans. Classification (NCBI taxonomy): domain Eukaryota; kingdom Metazoa; phylum Arthropoda; class Insecta; order Diptera; family Muscidae; genus Stomoxys; species Stomoxys calcitrans. Next base: position 9,448,112 of record NC_081553.1, read on the forward strand.
ATCCTGTGTTTGTCTATAGAAGAATACTATGCAAAGAACTTGACAAATGCGCTTCAGGGTGGAGGCTAGGTGCTTGAAATTTTGCACACATACTTCCTATTAGTGTAGGCTGGTTGAGATTATAAATTGGCCACTTCTGTCCATCTTTTGGTATAGCTGTCATATAAACTGATCTTTCGATTATAGTTTTTTGAGTTTATAGTGAGTGCAATTTTGAAAGTGTGGACTATGGAATTTTCTCAGATTTGGCACGGCCGAAATAAGGACGCTTTTACTTGTTATTAATTATTTTATTACACTTTCGATTAAACACTTCTGCTGGTTTGAATTTAACAGTAAATGCTTCTTCAAATTTCATAACTAATATACTTTAACAACTAAACCTTCTCTCAGTTGTAACACTCTGCGTTTAAAACTTAACTTAAAGCTAATGAGTTTTCTTTAAGAAATGTCAACCATGAACTAAGAGTGCTGAGATTTGCATTTTTCTCACCCGAACATCGTAAACTTAATGAGGTGAATGGTCATAAAACTTGAGCAACTAAATCACCATCATCATCACAGCCATCTCCATCAGGCAGGGTGATGAGGAGCAACAGTTCCCAACAGCCAAGGTCCTGCGAAGCCAGACAAAATAACACTCCCCAACGTTGGTAGGTGTTTCTTGGTGATGGTGCATGCGAATAAAGAAATCTTTGTAAACACAGATTAGCCATTTGAGACAGCCAATTCTTCTTCTTTTTTGTTAATTTAAAATTATAATACCTAGAGATGACTTAATTTGGCATACCAGTAAGTTCCATGCCACATGGTGGCCTGATATTCGTACTATGCAAAGTTAAATTGCACTTCGTTGCAGACATTTTTGGCACCTGCGCTTAGATGTTGTCTTCATAAACTATGAACAGTCGGGGGAATACGCGTATTAAATAAATAAACAAGTTTTTTATAACTAAAATATTTTAACTTTTTTTTCAATCGTTGTCTTATATGAAAAAATTTACTAGAGTTTGCAACTATTTGTTTTAGTTTTTGTAATTCGTTGTTCTGTTTGTTGTAATAGATGGATGTTTTTATTTGGTAGAAGTATATGAGGTGGAATAATTATACCCTGCACCACCGCTGTGGTACAGGGTATTATAGATTTGTGCATTTGTTTGCAACGCTAAGAAGGAGAAGAGCTAGACCCATTGATAAGCCTACCGATCGACTCAGAATCACTTTCTGATTCGATTTAGCCATGTCCGCCTGTGAGTCCATGTATTTTTGTAATCAAAATGCAGGTAGTATTTGTTGTCCGATTGTCACGAAATTTAGCACATGCCACTTTTTTGGCCCAAGGACAAACGCTATTGATTTTGGTTCAGATTAAGATATAGCTCCCATATATATCTTTCATCCGATATGGGTTTTTAAGGCTGTAGAAGTCACAATTTTCGTCCGATCTTCACAAAATTTGGCATTGGGTAATTTAAGTTGAGGCCTACATATGTGTGCAAAATTTCATAAAAATCGGTTCAGATTAAAATATAGCTCCCATATATATCTTTCATCCGATAAGGCCGTTTAAGGCTGTAGAAGCCAAAATTTTTCCCCGATCTTTACAAAATTTGCCATGGGGTATTTTATTTGACGTCTCCATATGTGTGCAAATTTTTTTAAAAATCGGTCCAGATTAAGATATAGCTCCCATATATATGTATCGCCCGATTTGCACTTAAATGGCCGTAGTAGCTACAATTTTCAACCAATCTGCACAAAATTTGGCTCGGACTGTTTTGATACTTCACTTAATATATCTTTATTGCTGCGCTACAAAAAGAAAATACTCCTAAACGCCTGGTTATGCTCTCGTAACCATACAGTAAATGTAGGAAAACGTGTCAGCTGTTTTTTTTTTACTTTTTGCAAACACATGCAAGCGATTATCGAACGTCTGTCGACCGCAAACGGAAAGTAGAATTCAGTAAAAACAAAATTTTACGTTCCGTTTTCGTGTCAGCTGATAATATTTGAAGTTTGAAGAAATGTCAAAACCAAAAATGTATGTTAAGAAACTGCTATTCTCCTATTCTATGATTTCTCTAGGAAAAGGCGATCTATTGGCGTCTTTAAATAATCAATGACCGTAGCGTTCCCGCGTCTATCGGTCCTATGAACGGAAACGAGCTTGTTCACTTTTGAAGCTTGACGAGGATCGCTACCTCCATATATAAATGTGGCTACAACAACAGCAACAACTACTGACTTAGCAAAACTTTCAATTCCTTCCCAGAATTTCTTTTGCATGAAGCGTTATGTCACATAGCTCTACGTGAAATGTTGTGTGTGTCGTAGTATAACCCTAATCCAGTCCCTGTCTCCCGAAACTCTCGTCAGTCTACCCACCGCATCCACAGTGTCCAGAAGCGAACCTTGGCCGTATTTTGTTTCTCCGTGTGGCTCAGTGCGGTGGCTGTCGACCAATCTCCTCGTTGTTAAATGCCATTTCAAGGAAGGCCGCCATAGCGCACTCTTTCAGTTGGAGAAACATCTCAACATCTTGCATCACTGCATGGAGGGCGATCTTTTTCTACCTACACTTATGCCTTAAGTTCTCTGACGTCAGACCCTCCCCCAACTTCGAGTCTTTTTTTATTAAAACAAATAAAAGCGTTCGGCCGGGCCGAATATTTTTTACCCTCCACCATGCATGGCATTTGTCAAGTTCTTTAAATGACTTTTTCGAATAGAAAAAACACCAGTCATATAAAAACACCACCTCCAAAATTTCCGGCAAATCAAATACAATAATAATTGCGCCCTCCAGAAGGTAGATCGGTTTATATGGCAGCTATATCAGGTCATATACCGATTTAGACCATACTTAGAACAGTTGTTGGAAGCCATACCAAAACGATATACGCAACATTTCAACCACATTGGTTTAGAATTGCGCCCTCTAGATGATCAAGAAGTCTATTCGGGAGATCGTTTTATATGGCGGCTAGATTAGGTTACGGAATGATATAGACTATACTTGACACAAATGTTGAAAGTCATACCAGAACATTTCATGCAAAATTTCAGCCAAATCGGATAAGATAATTGCGCCCTCTAGAAGCTCTAGAAGTCAAGACCCAAGGTCGGTTTATATGGCAGCTATATCAGGTTATAAACCGATTTAGACCATATTTGACACAGTTGTTGGATGAGATACCAAAATATCACGTCCAAAATTTCAGCCAAATCGGATAAGAATTGCGTCCTCTAGTTCAAGATGTCAAGGCCCAAGATTGGTTTATATGGAAGCTACATCAAAACATGGACCGATTTCTCCCATTTACAATCCCAACAGACCTACACAAATAAGAAGTATTTGTGCAAAATTTCAGGCGGCTAGCTTTACTCCTTCGAAAGTTAGCGTGTTCTCGACAGACAGACGGACGGACGGACATGGCTAGATCGACTTAAAATGTCATAACAATCAAGAATGTGTATACTTTATTGTAAGCATAATTGTTGGCATAATTACCTCTTTAGATTTACGATACATGTGTTCTAAATTTATACTACATTTACGAGAGCATAACCAGGCCTTAAGAGCATAGTTTCAACGTAGAAGATAATATCCGATTGCATGAATTACTTCAAGACCGAATAAATTTAGCGCATAACGTGTATTTGTTTCAATTTTAAGAAAGGGGAGAATTAAACGCCACAGTACATTCCCTTCCGATTGGTACGTGCCATTCCTTTAATCCCAAGCCGCTCTATCACCTCATTAAAGGATACTTTTCGCTGTTGATTAATTAAATAACGAGCCAATATCCGCCCTGGCAGTGCTTTGTTTGGCAACGATTTGTTTAATGTCATAGTGCAGACGTTAGCGCCATGAACTTTATTTATATAAAAGTGACCTTGGGGGTTTGATTTTCTTAATCCAATAACGCGAAAAAAATCAATCAATTAATTTAAGAAGAATACAATTGCTATTACAGGTGAATTAGAGGTTAATTATTACAAAACAAAAATTAGTGAATGCTGTTAAATTTCTCACCAATAGTTTTCTTGCAAGAGAGAGAGAGAATATAAGTTTCATTTTGAATATTTCGAAAACATTTTCTTTACGAAGAGTTTGGTGAAAGAGTGGTAATGGGGTCAGAAAGAAGTTCAAAAATTCTACCAAAGAATTAACTAACCAATCCGATGGCCTTGGTACAGGCACAATCACAGGCTTTCTGCAGGGGAAACCAGTAAGAAAAGGCAAAAGTCGGGCGGTGCCGACTTTATAATACCCTACATCTAATCTATAGGTACAAAGTGCGAGCTATGTCTAATTCTTAAACAATTTTTAATGGACCTCGCAGGATGCTTTCAGATGGGTTGTTAAACAATCCGTATCACACTACAAAATGAACGAACATATACAGGGTGATTTTTTTGAGGTTAGGATTTTCATGCATTAGTATTTGACAGATCACGTGGGATTTCAGACATGGTGTCAAAGAGAAAGATGCTCAGTATGCTTTGACATTTCATCATGAATAGACTTACTAACGAGCAACGCTTGCAAATCATTGAATTTTATTACCAAAATCAGTGTTCGGTTCGAAATGTGTTTCGCGCTTTACGTCCGATTTATGGTCTACATAATCGACCAAGTGAGCAAACAATTAATGCGATTGTGACCAAGTTTCGCACTCAGTTTACTTTATTGGACATTAAACCTACCACACGAATGCGTACAGTGCGTACAGAAGAGAATATTGCGTCTGTTTCTGAGAGTGTTGCTGAAGACCGTGAAATGTCGGTTCGTCGCCGTTCGCAGCAATTGGGTTTGTGTTATTCGACCACATGGAAGATTTTACGCAAAGATCTTGGTGTAAAACCGTATAAAATACAGCTCGTGCAAGAACTGAAGCCGAACGATCTGCCACAACGTCGAATTTTCAGTGAATGGGCCCTAGAAAAGTTGGCAGAAAATCCGCTTTTTTATCGACAAATTTTGTTCAGCGATGAGGCTCATTTCTGGTTGAATGGCTACGTAAATAAGCAAAATTGCCGCATTTGGAGTGAAGAGCAACCAGAAGCCGTTCAAGAACTGCCCATGCATCCCGAAAACTGCACTGTTTGGTGTGGTTTGTACGCTGGTGGAATCATTGGACCGTATTTTTTCAAAGATGCTGTTGGACGCAACGTTACGGTGAATGGCGATCGCTATCGTTCGATGCTAACAAACTTTTTGTTGCCAAAAATGGAAGAACTGAACTTGGTTGACATGTGGTTTCAACAAGATGGCGCTACATGCCACACAGCTCGCGATTCTATGGCCATTTTGAGGGAAAACTTCGGAGAACAATTCATCTCAAGAAATGGACCGGTAAGTTGGCCACCAAGATCATGCGATTTGACGCCTTTAGACTATTTTTTGTGGGGCTACGTCAAGTCTAAAGTCTACAGAAATAAGCCAGCAACTATTCCAGCTTTGGAAGACAACATTTCCGAAGAAATTCGGGCTATTCCGGCCGTAATGCTCGAAAAAGTTGCCCAAAATTGGACTTTCCGAATGGACCACCTAAGACGCAGCCGCGGTCAACATTTAAATGAAATTATCTTCAAAAAGTAAATGTCATGGACCAATCTAACGTTTCAAATAAAGAACCGATGAGATTTTGCAAATTTTATGCGTTTTTTTAAAAAAAAAAAGTTATCAAGCTCTTAACAAATCACTCTTTATATAGGAGCTACAATATGTCTAAATCTGAACCGATTTTGAGCAAACTTAATACACATTGTGGATGTCGTCGAGAAAAGCGTTGTACAAAATTGTGGGTGGATTGGTCAATAAATGCGCTTGCAGTGGCTCTAGGAGTGAAAATCGGGCAATACATATATATAGATATGAGAGCTGTATATAAATCTGAACCGATTTTCATGAAATTCACCAGGAATATCGGGAGTCAACCGATTCAAGAGAATCGGTTAAAAAATTTTATTGCATTATTACTGCAAATCAGACGAACATATATATGGGAGCTATATCCAAATCTGAACCGATTTCTATGAAATTCGCTGGTAATGTCGTGAGTCATAAAAAAATTCTTTCTGCCAAATTTCGAGAGATTCGATTTATAAATGACCATTTTATTGCAGTATTACTCCGAATCGGGCAAACATATATATGGGAGCTATATCCAAATCTGAACCGATTTTTTCCAATTCCAATAGGCTTTGTATCTAGGCCGAAAAACTTGCCCGTACCAAATTTGAAGACGATCGGATGAAAATTGCGAGCTGAAGTTTGTATATGTAATTTAACATGGACAGACGGACAAACAGACAGACAGACGGACATAGCTTAATTGAAGCAGAAAGTGATTCTGAGTCGAGCGGTATACTTATCAATCTATCTCTCGTCCTTTTGGGTGTTACAAACTAATTCACTAAGTTATAAAACCCTGTACCAGAGTAGAGGTGTAGGGTATACAAATCTGGTTACATACACAGATAGTGTTCAACGGATATAGAAAGAATCTTCTTCCAGCTGCTGGTATCGAAAATTGTGGGGACGAGGAAACCGTGGAATCAATCCCTGAAGACAGTATAAAATGTATACCCCATAGCCAGAATGACACAAACCTGGCTGAAGAACAACAAAGCAGCAGGTGACGACGGTTTAATATTTAAGACCAAAGGCGATTAGCTAATAAGATATATGTATGCTCTGCCTGTGATTGCAAACTCAGCACACTTTCTCCCGTGCACCAGAAAGGAGACATGAGAATATGTTCTAATTATAGACGATTAAGTTTTTTCCCTTAGCTTATTTGTTCTTTTCTTGCTTGCTCCATCCCCCTCTCCTTCGGGTTTTTCTCTGTCGGTGATCTAGGGGAGTTTTGAACTCCTGATGTCATGTTTGGTAGACATTCACCCATCCTCTAGCCTACCGATATCGTTTTTATACCCTACACCACCACTGTGGTATAGGTTATTTTAAGTTTTTGCATTTTTGTGCAACGCTAAGAAGGAGAAGAGGTAGACCCATTGTTAAGTATACCGATCGACTTAGATTCACTTCGTGATTCGATTTAGCTATGTCCGTCTGTCTGTCTGTCTGTACATGATTTTTGTGATCAAGGTACAGGTCGCATTTATACTCCGATTGTCGTGAAATTTTGCACATGTCAATTCTTTGGCCCAAGGACCAACGCTGTTGATTAAAAAAAAATCGGTTCAGATTCAGATATAGCTCCCATATATATCTTTCATCCGATATGGAATTGTAAGGCTTTAGCAGCCACAATTTTGGTCCGACCTTTACAAAATTTGGCCATATATATCTTTCATTCGATATGGAATTTTAAGGCGTAAGCAGCCACAATTTTGGTCCAATCTTTATCAAATTTAGCACGAAGTGTTTCATTTGCCGACTACATATGTGTACATCAGTTTCATCGAAATCGATTCAGATTTAGATATAGATCCCATATATATCTTTCATCCGATATGGCCTTTTAAGGTTGTAGAAGCCACACTTTTGGTCCGATCTTTACATATGTGTGCAAAATTTCGTCGAAATCGGTCTAGATTAAGATATAGCTCCCATATATATCATTCATCCATTATCGCCTTTTTGTTAATCGATTCTCAGGAAATTTGGCACAAGGGTTTCTCTTATGAATCTCGGCTTTACTGGTGAATTTGATAGAAATCGGTTCAGACTTAAATATAACTTCCATATATGTGTGTTGCCCTATTATCACTTCCATAGTCCCTTGCAAGCGCATATATCAACCGATCTTCTCAAAACTTAGCACTACGTTTTCTTCTACGCCTACCACAAAACAAGTTTTGGTCAAAATAGGTTTAGATTTGGATATGGCTCTCATACATTTGTTTGTCACTAATGATTTGGACTAATATCGCTATGATGTGATTATTTGTAAAACGAGTTGGTACTAAGGATTCTCTTATGGCTCTTCTGATCACAAAAAATTAACGCCTGAAATCACCAACAATTTTTATAACCTACAACTCTACTGTGCTACAGGGTATTCCAGAGGGAAGAGAGATAGACCCATTGATAGATCAATTTCTGATTCGATTTAGCGATGTCCGTCTGTCTGTTTGTCTATCTGTGTCCGTCTATCTGTCTATTGGAGCTATATCATGTTATAATCCGATTCGGACCATAAATGAATGCCGAACATTGCAGAAGTCATGGTGTAATATTGGGTTGCCTAAAAAGTAATTGCGAATTTTTTAAAAGAAAGTAAATGCATTTTTAATAAAACTTAGAATGAACTTTAATCAAATATATAATTGCCATTTTGTTCGATAACCTTTTGCCATCTTCCTGGCAAATTTTGTATTCCACGCTCATAGAACTTCTGCAAAAAACTGAACCAAGTGCGATTTTATAGCCTCATCATAGCCGAAAGTTTTACCATTTAAGGAGTTGATTCGGTTTGTTAAATGAATTTCTTTCAATACATGTGGTACCCATATTAAAATTGACGCCAAACAAACAAATGTAAACAAAATTTCGCGCACTTTTTTTCTAAAGCAAGCTAAAAGTAACAGATGATAACTGACTGAAGAAAGAATGCAATTCCAGAGTCACAAGCCGTTGAAAAAATTTGTCAACGCCGACTATTATACTATATTACCGACAATTACTTTTTGGGCAACCCAATATTTCAGTTCATTCAAATAAGAATTACGCCTTATAGGGGCTCAAGAAGCTAAATCGGGAGATAAGTTTATATTGGGGCTGAATCAAGCTATTGATCGATTCAGACCATATGAGACACGTATGTTGAGGGTCATGAGAGAAGCCGTTAAACAAAATTTTTGCCAAATCGGACGAGAATTGCGTCCTCTAGAGGCTCAACAATTCTAGATCCCAGATCGGTTTATATGGCAGCTATATCAGGTTATATATCGATTTGTGTAATTATTGCAGTTATTGGAAGTCATAAAAACACTTCAAACAAAAAACTCCTTCGAAAGCTAGCGTGCTTTCGACAGACAGACGGACGGACATGGCTAGATCGACTTAAAATGACATAATGATCAAGAATATATATACTTTATGGGGTCTCAGACGCATATTTCGAGGTGTTACAAATAGAATGACGATTTTAGTATACCCCCATCCTATAGTGGAGGGTAAAAAATAATGATAATTTGTTAACCGATTCTCTCTAAATTTGGAATGAAGGAGTTTTTTTTGACTCTCGACATTACTGCTGAATTTCATGGAAATCGGTTCAGATTTAGATATAGCTCTCATATATATAAATATCGACTGATTTGAACTTCTAGAGTCATAGCAAGCGCATTTATTGATCCATCTTGCCAAATTTTAGCACAACTCTTTCCTCTACGACTACCACAATACCTGAGAAGTTTGCTCGAAATAGATTTACCAATACCAATGAGTGCAGTCCCATTCAATGAAAAAGGACCTCCTTTTTATAGCCGAGTACGAAAGACATGTCGCATTAATGATAAGGGACCTCCTTTTTATAGCCGAGTCCGAACGGCGAACCGCAGTGCGACACCTCTTTGGAGAGAAGATTTACATGGCATAGTACCTCACAAATGTTGCCAGCATAGGAGGGGAAAACCACCGCTGAAAATTTTTTTCTGATGGTCTAGCCAAGATTTGAACCCAGGCGTTCAGCGTCATTGGCGGACATGCTAACTTCTGCGCTACGGTGTAAGAAATTTGGCAAACCTTTAACTGTTGATGAATATTCAACCTAGTGGTTTATAAACGGAGTCCATAAACATAGCACAGAGGTTACCATGTCTGCCTATGATGCTGAACGCCTGGGTTCGAGTCCTGGCGAGAATATCAAAAAAAAAATTATTTTTTAAGCGGTGGTTATCCCCTCCTAATAATAGCGACATTTGCAAGGAACTACGCCTTGTAAGAACTTCTCCCCAAAGAGGTGTCGCACTGCGGCTCGACTGTATAAGGAGGTAGGTTATTATTGAAGTTAAACTTAAATCGGATAGCACCCAATGATATAGGAAAGGTTTGTTGCTTGCATTGCATAGAGCAAAGATCCAAACTTCCATACAGCTTACATGATATTAGTTGGTTGGGAAACCAAGAACCTTTTCCAACTTCTCCCCTCACTTGTGGCTAATTTTTACAAATTTGTTTTCATATTGTTTTTACTCAAAATACCAGTAGTAAAATACCAGTAGTATTTAGGATGTGTCAATGTGGTAGCATTTTTAAAGACTTGATGACATTTTGCAAAAAGCAAAAAAAAAAAAAGAATTCAGCGTAGAATATCGAGCGTTGTCTTATTTTTTGACAAGGATAAGCGAAAGGAGCTTTTTTTGCACTGCAATTCCTGCATGTTTCAACTGGTGGCACATAAATTAGACAAGCCAAAAGAAGGCAACTGGTGGTTGGGGTAATGCCTTTGGTGTTGGTAATATATGCAATGGAAATAGCATAAATTCCAATGTGCTCGCAAATACTTTAACTTGTCAGCGCGTCAGCTTAGAGCATATTATCCCTGCTTGAAAGTAGCAAGACAAAAACCTCTTTGGAAAAACAAAGAAACAACTTTTGTTTCCCCTAGTTAAAGGGAACATTGCAAAAACAAAATACAACACACAAATGAAAAATGTAGAAGAAAGTAACCATCTTGGGGGTAGCCAACAAAAGAAGACAATAGCAAAAAGCAACAGACAGACTTACAAACGGGCGTTCCTAGAAATTTGTTAATAGTGACACTTTACTGGTATCTGTAGCAGCGTTAAAATATGTCACAGCATTCAAGGAATGGGTATTTTTAAGATATTTTTTTACGCTTTTTCCTTCTGTTTGAGTCTGGCGGTAGCATCAATGAACAGCGCATCATATCTTTTGCAAAAACAATACAAGGTGTTGATAACTTTTTGACAATGGATGGAAAACCCCACCAAGCTTTAGCAAAGATGATAAGAGTTGCTTAAAGAGCTAATACGTCTTTTAGCCTTGCACAATGGGACGGTGACCAAAATATTAAATTCATGTTTCACAATGCATTTGTTATGTTAATAAAAGTTTCGCTAGAGCTGCGTACCGGGCTTAATCCCGGAGTCAAGTAAAAGTAGCTTGACTTAAAATTTGTACAAATGTGATAAACTCGGCTGGGGCGAACCTTGTGAATCGACCAACTTGAAGACGTACACTAATCGGGAGATCGGTTCAGATGTGAGCTATATCGAGTTATAGACCGATTTGGATATTACTTACCATGTGTATTGGAAGTCGTAAAAAAAAACACAAAGTACAAAATTTTAAGCAAATCGGCCAACAATTGCATCATCTAGGGGCTACAGATGCCAAATCGGGAGATCAGTTTATAAGTGAGCAGCCTTCGTCTTTGGAACAATTTATCCTTTAATATACAAACTATAAGCAATGCTACTTAAAAACAAATAAAAGAGTACTAAGTTCGGCCGGGCCGAATTTTATATCGCATTTTTCGAGTTTTTTTCCCGGCATCTATTATTAGGCAAAACAAGTAAAAACGTGCCAAGTTCGGCTGGACCGAATCTTATATCAGGTCATGAACCGATTTGAACCATACTTGGCACAGTTGTTGGATATCATAACAAAATACTACGTGCAAAATTTCAAAAATTTCCAATCGGATAAGAATTGCGCACTTCAGAAGCTCAAGAAGTCAAGACGCAAGATCGGTTTATATGGCAGCTATATCAAAACATGGACCGATATGGCCCATTTACAATACCAACCGACCTACACTAATAAGAAGTATTTGTGCAAAATTTCAAGCGGCTAGCTTTACTCCTTCGGAGGTTAGCGTGCTTTCGACAGACAGACGGACGGACAGACGGACGGACATGGCTAGATCGACATAAAATGTCACGACGATCAAGAATATATATAAAGGGTGATTTGATCTGTCAAATACTAATGCATGAAAATCCTAACCTCAAAAAAATCACCCTTTACTTTATAGGGTCTCAGACGAATATTTCGAGCAGTTACAAACAGAATGACGAAATTAGTATACCCCCCATCCTATGGTGGAGGGTATAAAAATTTTAAACACTTTAGTTAAAACAAGTAAAAAGACATTAACTTCGATCGGATCGAACTTTGGATACCCATGTAAGCCACCTTTCTTCAAAATCCGGTGAAAAATGCATACCTTATGCCCAATAGCAGCTATATCGAAATATGTTCCGATTTGCACCAAATACTAATATGTACAACTCATTGTTCAATAAACCGATCTGAACCATATACGACACGGATGTCGAAAAGCCTAACATAAGTCACAGTATCAAATTTCAGTGAAATCGGATTATAAATGCGCCTTTAATGGAGCCAAGACTTTATATCGAGGTATCGGTCTATACGGCGGCTACATCCAAATCTGGACCGCTTTGGGCAAAGTTGCAGAAAAATGTCGAGGAGCCTTACACAACTCACTGTCCCAAATTTCAGTGTAATTGGATTATAACTGCGCCTTTTATGGTCCCAAAACCTTAACTGGAGAGATCGGTCTATATGGCAGTTATATCCAAATCTGGAGCGATCTAAGCCAAATTGAAGAAGGATGTCGTAGAACCCAACACAGCTCATTGTCCCACATGTCGGCGACATCGGACAATAAATGCGTCTTTTATGGGCTCAAAACTTAAAATCGAGAGATCGGTCTATATGGCAGCTATATCCGAATCTGGACCTATCTGGGCCAAAGTGACCAAGGATGTCGAAGGGCATAACACAACTCCCTGTCCCAAATTTTGGCAAATCGGACAATAAATGCGCCTTTTATTGGTCCAAAACCTTAAATCGAGAGATCCTGGCCAAATTAAAGAAGTATGTCGAGGGGCTTAACCTAGTTCACTGTCCCAAATTTCGACGATATCGGACAATAAATGCGCTTTTTATGGGCCCCAAGCCTTAAATCGAGAGATCGGTCTATATGGCAGCTATATCCAAATCTGGACCGATCTGGGCCAAATTGCGGAAGGATATCGAAGGTCCTAACACAACTCACTGTCCCGAATTTCATCGAAATCGGATAATAAATGTGGTTTAATGGGCCTAAGACCCCAAATCGGCGGATCGGTCTAAATGGGGGCTTTATCAAGATATAGTCCGATATAGCCCATCTTCGAACTAAACCTGCTTATAGACAAAAAAAAAAGAATCTGTGCAAAGTTTCAGCCCCATATCTCTATTTTTAAAGACTGTAGCGTGATTTTAATAGACAGACGGACGGACATGGCTGGATCGTCTTAAATTTTTACGCTGATTAAGTATATACATACTTTATAGGGTCGGAAATGGATATTTCGATGTGTTGCAAACGGAACGACAAAATGAATATACCCCCATCCTTCGGTGTTTATAAAGACCAAACTTTAATGAAATTTTGCGAAAAAGAGAATGTTTAGTAAAATTTCCACAAAATTTCACAGAATTTTCTCTTAAGATAAAATTTTTTTACAACTCTCTCCGTAGACGACATCTCCATTAAATGTTGCCCAAACCAAGTTTCAGTGAAACATTTCTCCAAAAATGAAATGAAATGTTTAGTAAAGACTTCAGTGATATTTTCCAGATTTTCAACCATGAAAATAGAGTTTTATAAATCAAAATTTTAACCACACGCAGCCCACTATTGAGACATCATAAGGCTTATTTTATTTTTAACAACCTAAATCTATAATAAAACAAAAGAAAACTGAACACACACAAAAAAACTGGAACACAAAAACTCCCCAAGGCAAACATCAACACGTTCTGCTTTTGTCCTTATCGATTGTTTTTTGCTTGGCCAAAAGAAGAGCTTAAGATGTTATCTTAACAAAAAGCTTAAATACTTGAGAAAACTTTCAACCATCTTAAGTGGAGCATTCATTCAATCCCTCGACATGACTGCAATTCATTCTCCATATCCCACCACGTCTGGCCACCATTAAAAGGGGAGATATTTCTACATTCTTTTTTAAATTGTCAATTAATTTATAGACCGTAGCTTTCCAGAGCAGATCTTCGGCAATAGGGCAATGTTGTTTGAGGATGTAATCTATCAGCCAAAGGACATTATAAACAAGATTAGGAACTTCTATTTCTTTATTGTCTTTAAATTTGTGCGGTGGATAGAGGAAGAATGAATGAATGACCTTTTTTGCTCTTCTGTATGGCATTAAATTTTGATATATTTATAAGAGCTGGAACACTCACGCACTTACCATGATTTGAGGGATGGTTCCGGCTGTTGGCGATTCTTAGCCTTTTGTATTTGTTTTGGATGTATTTGTGCCAATGTTGACATAAAGATTGATTTGCCAGTGTTTTCATTAAATATTTGCTAAAATGTTATATTAACGTCCTATAAGGGAACGTTCACAGACACATGTACATGTGTTCAGTGCTAGTATTTAGGATTATAGGTCGAAATGTAACATGGTCTGTTGACATATCCCTACTACATGACATAGACTTTATAATTTTTTGTTTTGGGTTAACTTTTAAGATTGTTATGGTTGTGTTCTAATTACATTTTTGTCAAATCACAATTCGATTAACTTTGATATCAAACAAAATACATTTGTCGATTTGTTGCGCTATTTTGGCAATTATGTGCCACGTATCTCAAGAAATTCGTTAACAAAAAATCTGTGCTACGACCTAAATGTTTCTTTTCTTTTACTGTTTGGCTTTTTCGTTATGTTCACTTGAAATGAATATTTAAGAATATTAAGTAAACGGGTGTCATATGGGTGCATGGGGACGTATACTTTCACTAATTGGATTTTTACACAGTACGTATACGCCACAATATGAATAATGAAAAATAAAATAAAATTTAATTTCAAATTAACAAAATTTGTCTCGCACCCATTACTTTTTTCCATTATGTAGAACAATGTGATGTAGAAAAAGCTCCACGCCTAATATTCAAAAAATTAAAACTATCGACTATTCCCAAATAGGGTCCAAGTCCATCCATAATCTGATAAAGCTTCCATATAAACCTATCTCCAATTTATCATCTTGAACCCCTGGAAGCCGTAATTGTTATACGATTTGGCTTAAATTTTGCATGCAGTGGGTTTTTGGGACTTTCAACTTCCATAGTAGGTATTGTCCAATAGGGAAATGAAAATATGACAAATATGTGCTTTATGGTCTCCAGACCCAAAATCGAAAGATCGGTCAGCACGATAGCTATATCCGAATATGGTCCGATTTTGATCATATTATGTACCGGCTTTGAAAAGTTTAATATAACTCACCGATCCCAATTTCAGCACAATCGGTTGAAAAATAGTTTTTTTAAGTTCAAAACCATTAATCGGGAGATCGGTCTATATGACAGCTATATAAGATAACTATCCGATTTGGCCCATTTCATGGGTGGGGAGAGGCTCAAAACAAGTTTTCGTTTTAAATTTAAGGGAAATCGGATAGAAAATGAACATTATGTAGTCTCGGGAAATAAAATCCGAAGTTCGATCTATATGAGACCTATTCAAAAACGTGGACCTATATAGTCCTAAGTCTTATATATTGAAAGCAAATGTCTGTGCCAAGTTTCATCTACCTAGGTTAAAATCTTCTATTTATCGCGAACTTTACTATGTACTCACAACACTGTGTGACACACCCCAAAATGCCCCCAATCGACATATTTATCGACCATAGCAATATGGAGCTCATATAAAATCTATTTGGAAGTAGAGGACCAACTTCCGAAACCAAGTATCTTAGGTTCACCCCGCCATGGAAATATGGGACTGAAGTAAAAGGTATTTGATAGTAGAGCATGAATCTTATATCATCTTTTAGTGTCAAATGTTTGGGTGTCCACCTCACCCCCAAAATACCCATAAAAACCACGATTTAAACCGACTATGGCAAAATAAAGCTCAAAAGAGAGGTATTTGGAATTTAATTTTCGCATTTGGGTTGATATTATGAGGGGTAATTCAACCTCTAAAACATCCTCAAACAGGACTTATTTACTGACCATGGCAATATTGGTTTCAAACAAAAGGCATAAGAAAGATGGTGTAGTGGAGCGGATCCAGTTCAGCCAGTTCCCTATCAAACAAGATTTGAAAGAAATTTCACCAAAGGATTAACTCAACAGGCAACATTTCATGAGATGAACGAATTGGTGAAATTTGATTTTTAAATAAAACTTCCAAATATTAAATTTTAAAGATTATTTTGAATGAAACTTTTTTCTAAAATCAAAATTTTATTTTATTTTCCCACAAGAACTTCTAAAGAACTTAGTTCTAACAAGTAAAAGAAAAGAATCCTATATACCCTCCACCATGGAACGCATCTGTCTAGTTCTTTTCCCCGTATCTCTTTTTAAGCAAACATGCTATGATATTGGAGCTCAATCAATTTATGGTCAGGACCATAATTAAACTGAATGTGGAAGTCGTTTTGTAAAATTTCAGCCCATTCGAATAAAAATTGCGCCCTTTAGGGGCTCAGGAAGTAAACAAAGGATGATCGGTTTATATGGGAGCTGTATCAGGCTAAAGACCGATTCAGACCATATTTGACACGTATGTTGAAGGTCTTGGGAGAAGCCATTGTACAAAATTTCAGCCCAATCGGATTATAATTGCAACCTCTAGAGTCTCAAAAAGTCAAGATCCCAGATCGGTTTATATGGCAGCTATATCAGGTTATGTACCAATTAAAACCATATTTGGCAGAACTGTTGGAAGTCATAACAAAACACTTAAGAATTGAGCTCTGTAGTGGCTCAAGAAGTCAAGATGCTAGATCGGTTTATATGGCAGCTATATCAGATTATGGATTGGAGGCCACCGTAGCGCAGAGGTAAGCATGTCCGCCTATGACGCTGAACGCCTGGGTTCGAATCCTGGCGAGACCACCAGAAAAAAATTTCAGCGGTGGTTTTCCCCTCCCAATGCTGGCAACATTTGTGAAGTATGCCATGTAAAACTTTTCTCCAAAGAGGTGTCGTACTGCGGCACGCCATTCGGACTCGGCTGTAAAAAGGAGGCCCCTTATCATTGAGATTAAAACTTGAATCGGACTGCACTCTTTGCTATGGTTTCAGTCAAATCGGATAGGAATTGCGCCCTCTAGAGACTCAAGAAGTCAAAACCCCAGATCGGTTTATATGACAGCTATATGAGGTTATGGACTGATATGAACCACACTTAGCACAGTCATTGGAAATGATAACAAAACACTTCATGCTAAATTTCAGCCAATTCGGGTGAGAATTGCGTCCTCTAACGGCTCAGGTCGTCAAGACCCAAAATCGGTTTATAAGGCAGCTATATCAAAACCTGAACCGATATGCCCCATTTACAATCCCAACCGACCTACACTAATAAGATGTACTTGTGAAAAATTTCAAGCGGCTAGCTTTACTCCTTCGGAAGTTAGCGTGTTTTCGATAGACAGACGGACGGAGAGATGGACGGACGGACGGGTGGAACGACGGACATACCTATATCGACTTAAAATGTCATGATGATCAAGAATATATATACTTTATGGGGTCTCAGAGGAATATTTCGAGGAGTTACAAACAGGATGACGAAATTAGTATTCCGCCATCCTATGGTGGAGGGTATACTTGTTTTTTGAACAGAATATTTTTTTTGAAGCTGTTATTTCAATGCAATTTCCCCTTGTTTCATGATTTTAATAAAATTTTGCTTAAAATAAAACTTTAATAAAATTGTTTCATTGAAATCAACTTCCACAAAAACGAGCCTTTAATGAAATTTTCTATAAAGCCATGTTTTTAAAAGGATTACACCTAAAGTAAAGAGTATCAAGAAAAGTTTCTTAAAGACTAAGTTTCTAAAAAAAAAAAATTTCCATCGAGATCTTTTAAATTCCTGTATGTTAAAATTGGTTTTGATTCGTGATTAGCTCTACAGTTTTTCAGCGTTTCATTGAAAGATTATTTAGTGTTACATATATGTGGAATGTTGGGTCAATTTTGTAATCGACAAAACAGTTATCGAAATCTTAAACTTCGAAGAATTCTTTGAAAATTTGGGTCTGAAATCAAAATCGAGCTTCCAGTTGTCAACGATAAAGTCCGTCCGTCGGGTGGTATCATTATATGGGAGATATAAATAAATATGAATCGATTTTGACGAAATTTAGCAGAGGCTTTCAGTTGAGTAATGGCATATTCCATACCAAATTTCATGCAAAATAATGTCCTTAATGTGTGTAAATCGGGATATATATAAATATGGGAGATCTTTATAAATCTGCATCAATTTTTAGTAAAGTTCATTGCATTTTCCTTTAGGCTAAAAAGCTGATGTGTGCATAATGTTCTGATGATTGGATAACAAATACGACATCCACCTTGATTACAAAATAGGACAGACAGACAAATGATACGAAAAGTAAATTTGAAACGAAGCCAAGGATCCTACAAACGTACGAGCGTAAAAGATAAATTAATAACGTACGGACTATATCATAAAAAACCGGAAGCTCGATTGTGACTTTTGATCAAGGCTGTGAAGTCGGAATCGTTTAGTATTGCTGCAGTCAAAGTCGAAAACATTTGCTCGACTCTGATTTCGCCCAACAAACCGGTTTTTAGACAAAAAAAAAAATATTTTTAAATATGTATCACCACCATATAATAGGGCGTATTTCGTTTGCAACAAATCGAATTATCCATTTCCAACACTACAAAGTAAATAAATTCGTGAGGGTCTTATTCGATTTCACCCAAATTTAAAAAATGAGTTGTACTAATTGCCGCAACCCTGCTTTAGACCCATGATTTCTCTTTTTTGGACAAGCTTCTCAGAATTCGTCGCAGAATTCTATTTTGATAACCGCTTGGAGGGGTTTTTCTGGTCCACCCTCATATATGTATTTGAGATCTTACAAGTGTTAAATTCCTCATTCCCATCAGAAATCAATTTTGGTATAGATTGTTCAAGTGTGAATGTGAAATAACAAAATGTCGAGGAAGAAAGTTCAACACCTTTAAGTGACCGTCAAGCATCATTAAACACATTTATCTCAAAAACATTTTTCCTCTCACCTCTGTGGGTTTTCGTTTCAGATTGTGCATAGAACATCCTCATCGCAAGGGCAATACCTATCCCCCAAAACAAAACAAAATGAACAAATTTTTCGTTAGCCTTTTGATGTTGGCCTGTTGCCTGAGTGTGGCCTACAGTGAGCACAGCTACAACGATGACTCATCTGATGCAGCAGCTTCCGACAATGTGAATTCGCTCTTCAATACGAATGTGGATACGGCCAATGGCGAGGGTGATGCGGCCAAGGACAACTTGGACAAACGAGTGGAACGTTATGCCTTTGGCCTGGGAAGACGGGCCTATACCTACACAAATGGCGGCAATGGCATCAAACGCTTGCCGGTCTATAATTTCGGTTTGGGCAAAAGAGCACGTCCCTATTCATTCGGTTTGGGTAAACGTTTCGATTATGACGATTATGAGCAAATGGCCGATAATTCCAACCTAATGGCGGCCCGAGGCATGTTGGCCGGTTATGGAAGTATGAGTGGTAAGTGAAGACTATCATCTTGAGATAACAATAATCAGCCAAAGTTCCTTTATCTTTTGGCGCAAGGTTTCCATTAGAAATTATGCTTTATTTATTACAATTTTTATACCCTACACCTCTACTGTGGTACAGAGTATTATAACTTAGTGAATTTGTTTGTAACACCCAAAAGGATGAGAGATAGACTAATAGACCCGATCGACTCAGAATCACTTTCTGATTCGATTTAGCTATGTCCGTCTGTCTGTCCTTCTGTCCATGTTAATTTGTGTACAAACTACACCTCGCAACTACACCTTCATCCGAACGTCTTCAAATTTGGTACGGGCATGTTTTTCGGCCTAGAGACGAAACCTACTGAAATTGGAAAAAATCGGTTCAGATTCGGATATAGCTCCCATATATATGTTCGTCCGAATTGCAGTAATACTGCAATAAAATGGTCATTTATAAACCGATTCTCTCCAAATTTGGCAGGAAGGATTTTCATAAACTTTTTTTCTAAAGCAAGCTAAAAGTAACAGCTGATAACTGACAGAAGAAAGAATGCAATTACAGAGTGAAAAAATTTGTCAACGCCGACTATATGAAAAATCCGCAATTACTTTTTGGGCAACCCAATAGTTCCCATATATATGTTCGTCTGATTTGCAGTAATAATGCAATAAAATGGTCATTTGTCACCCGATTCTCTTGAAATTTGGTAGGAAGGATTTTCTCTGGACTCTCGATGTTACTAGTGAATTTCGTGGAAGTTGGTTCCGATATATATATAGCTCTCATATATATATATTGCCCGATTTTCACTCCTAGAGTCATCGCAAGCGCATTTATTGACCAAAATTTTGTTCAACGCTTTCCTCGACGACATCCACAATGTCTATAAAGTTTGCTCGAAATCGGTTCAGATTTAGACATAGCTCCCATATATGTGTTCGTCCGATTTGCAGTAATATTGCCATAAAATGATCATTTGTCACCCGATTCTCTTGAAATTTGTTAGGAGAGATTTTCTCTTGACTCTTGACATTACTGGAAAATTTCATTGGAAATCGGTTCAGATTTAAATATAGCTGTCATATATGTACATCGCCCGATTTTTAATCCAATCAATCTTGCCAACATTTTGCACAAAGCTTTTCTCGAAGAGTACCACATTATCTGATAAGTTTGCTCGAAATCGTTTTAGAATTAGATCCCATATATGTTCGTAAAATTTAGGGGAATTTGCAATAATGTTGTCATTTGTGCACTATATATATTACAGTTTGAACATATTTGCTCGAAATGTGATAGGGATTGTTTAATATTGTTTAAGAATTAGGCATAGCTCGCACTTTGTACCTATAGGATAGGTGTAGGGTATAATAAAGTTGGCACCGTCCGACTTTTGCCATTCCTTACTGTTTTTTATACCCACCACCAAAGGATGAGGGTTTATTCATATTGTCATTCCGTCGAAATATCCATTTCCGATCCAATAAAGTATATATATTTTTGATCAGCGCAAAAATCTAGACATGTCCGTCCGTCTGTCTGTTGAAATAACGCTAGTCTTTAAAAATAGAGATATTGAGCTGAAACTTTACACAGATTCTTTTTTTGTCCTTAAGCAGGTTAAGTTCGAAGATGGACCATATCGGACTATATCTTGATATAGCCATATAGACCGATCCTCCGATTTTGCTGGAATTTGGGACAGTGAGTTGTGTTAGGCCCTTCGAAATCTTTTTTTAATTTGGCCCTGATCGGTCCAGATTTGGATATAGCAGCCATATAGACCGATCCTCCGATTTTGGGTCTTAGGCCCATAAAAGCAACATTTATTATGCGATTTTGGTGAAATTTGGGACAGTGAGTTTAGTTAGGCTCTTCGACGTCTTGCTTCAATTTGGCCCAAATCGGTCCAGATGGATAAATCTGCAATGTAGACCGATATCTCGATTCAATATCTTGGCCCCATAAAAAACACATTTATAATCCGATTTCACTGAAATTTTACGCAGTGTTGTATATGGTTCAGATCAGTTTATTTTAAGATGTAGCTACTGTACTTATTAATATTTGGTTCAAATCGGAACATATTTCGATATAACTGCTATGGGATATAAGGTATGCAATTTCCACTGGATTTTGATGAAAGGTAGTTTACATATATAAACGAGGTGGTGGGTACCCAAAGTTCGGCCCGGCCGAATTTAACGCCTTTTTACTTGTTTTTATTACATATTTCCTTTTCTGTTTTATTGCAGATGACAAACGCAACCGACCCTACAGTTTTGGTTTGGGAAAACGCTCGGATGGTGGCCAAAGACCCTATGGTTTTGGTCTTGGACGCCGTTAAATTTAAATAATGGAACCCCAAAATATATATTTATAAAAATAGACTTTTATGTCATGGCGAAAAGGAATTAAAAAGAAATTTCCCCAAATTAGGGTTAAATGTATTTTGAAATTCAACCTTATATCCAGCCAAAATTTCTTTTTCGAACAAATTTGACACTAAAGTCAATTTAAATTTCAAGCCACAGAGAACAAAACAAAAACTCCTTTATTCACAAAACTCCATGCAGCTTTAAAGTAGGTTTATTTCACATATATCCGTAATATAATGTCAAATAAACTAACTTTAAAGTTGCATTCAGTTTGTGAATACCGGTGTAAGAGAGCAACATTTTTGAACATTCTATCAGAAATTGTTTCATTTGAAGGGATAACAAACAATAACATATAAATAAACAAACATTTTAGAAAGCATTAACGCCCCAACTAACAAATATATGCGTTCGACATTTAATTTAGAAATTTAAAAAAAAAAATGGGTATATATATGTAGTTTTATTTTTAATTTTTTCCATTAAGTAAATGCCATTATTTTGAAGCTAAACTTTGATGCAACAAATTACAAACGCTAAAATACATACGTCAATGTTTCAAAAACAACTATTTCAAAGAAGCGAAAATAACATTTAATCAAATCAAACTGTAGCATTATAACCACACACCAACAAAACAACCAGTTTAACCTAGTCTTAAGTTCCCTTGCAAAATTACTTAAAAAAATCGAAAAAGAGAGAAAAAAATTATAAAAAAAGTAAACAATTATATATACTACCGATTAGTAAGAAATTTCAATGTCTTATCAATGTCATACTAATACAAAAAGACGAATAATAAATGCAAACAAAGTCTCTATTGTAATAAGCCGTTTCCGAAGGAACCAAGCCGAACAGACCCAAGGAACTGACATCAATTTTGTGCATTCGCTGTTTTATGTCAACAACAACAACAACGCCAAACAAAATCTACAACAAATCAAGAAAAAATGCAAATTTCGAAAAAAAAAATATTAAAAAAAATATTCAAACAATTGTAATCTAGTCAATGTAATTTCACTGCAACATTAACAGCCCCCACACCTATGTTTTTTTTCCTCTCTACTGTCACTCGCTCGCTGTTTCCTTTAGACATCAAATGAAGCAAATGTTAAAGAAAATTAAAATTAATCAATATTTTGTAAATAATATGTTTAAAATAAACTAATATTTAAAACAAAAGGAATACATATTCAAAGGGAAAAAATTGTAAAATTAAACCAAATATACATACATATAAACAAGAAATCAAAATCAATAAAATATATATCGTATCAATGTCTATCAATGCTAAGTCTGAAAAAACGGCAATCTGAAGCTAAACTAAGGTTTTTTTGTAGCTGAAAGGTGGTATAATTTCCAAAAGCAACAACAATACCGAATATTGCCATGGGTATGTTATGTCCCAACTGTATCGCATATATAACACATGGTTATAAATAGAGTTGTATAAAACACTATATGTGTCATTGAAATGAGGAGAAAGATTAACAACAACTCTGCATTCCAAAAAGAAATATTAAAAGTAGCATCAGTAATAAGTTCTTTGTTCCCTAGGGAGTAATATTGATTAATCAATCTATAAGGCAGTTATTTAACAAGGGTGGTCCCAAAAGTAACCGACCTGATATATAAATGGCGATAGTAGCATGAGAATAAAAAACAATTAAAAGAGTACCAAGTTCGGCCGGGCCGAATCTTATATACCCTCCACCATAGATCGCATATGTCGAGTTCATAGCAAAAGGAAAGAATTGCTATGCTATTAAACCTATATCAAGTTATTGTCCGCTTCGGACCATAATTGAATTGAATGTTGGAGACCATAGTAGAAGTCATGGTAAAATTTCAGCTAATTCGAGTAAGAATTGGTCCCTTTAGCGGGCTCAAGAAGTAAAATAAAGAGATCCGTTTATATGGGCGCTTTATCAGTATATAGACCTATTCGGACCATATTTAACGCGTATGTTGAAGGTCATGGGAGAAACCGTTGTACAGAATTTCAACCAAAACGCATAATAATTACCCTTTCTGGAGGCTCAAGGAGTCAATATCCCCGATCGGTTCAAATGGCGGCTTTATCAGGTTATACATCGATTTGAACCATATTTGGCGCAGTTGTTGGAAATCATAACGTAGCACGTCGTGCAACGTTATGATTGCGCCCTCTAGACGCTGAAGAAGTCAAGACCGCAGATAGGTTTATATGACAGCTACATCAGGTTATGGACCGATGTCAGCCGTTCTCAGCACAATTGTTGGAAGTCATAATAAAACACCTCATGAAAAATTTGAACCAAACAAGATAAGAATTGTGCACTCTAGTGGCTCAAGAAGTCAAGATCTAAGATCGGTTTATATGGCAGCTATATCAAAACGTGGACCGATATAGCCCATTTACAGTCCCAACCAACCTACACTTATAAGAAGTATTTGTGCAAAATTTCAAGCGGCTAGCTTTACTCCTTCGAAAGTAAGCGTGCTTTCGACAGACAGACCGACAGACAGACGGACGGACGGAGAGACGGACAGTCGGACAGTCGGACGGACGGACGGACAGACGGATGGACAGACGGACGGATAGACGGACGGACGGACAGACGGACGAACAGACGGACGGACAGACGGACGGACAGATGGACGGACAGATGGACGGACAGACGGACGGAAGGAGATTTTATTAAATTTTATAGAACCAAATATTGGTCTTCTTGGTAGCCATATCCAAATATAGACCGATCTGAACCATATACGATAGGGATGTCGAAAAGCCAAACGTAAGTCACTGTCCCAAATTTCAGCGAAATCCGACAATAAATGCGGATAATAAATGTGGCTTTTATGGACCTAAGACCCTAAATCGGTGGATCTGTCTATGTGGAGGCTATATCAAGATATAGTCCGATATAGCCCATACTTGAACTTAACCCGATTATATACAAAAAAAAAAAGAAGAAGAAGTTTCAGCTCAATATCTCTATTTTTAAAGACTGTAGCGTGATTTCAACAGACAGAGGGACAGACGAACGAACGGACATGACTAGATCGTAATAGATTTTTAAGCTGATCAAGAATATATGGGTTGCCCAAAAAGTAATTGTGGATTTTTTAAAAGAAAGTAAATGCAATTTTAACTTTAATAAAATGAACTTTAATCAAATATACTTTTTTTACACTTTTTTTCTAAAGCAAGCTAAAAGTAACAGCTGAAAACTGACAGAAGAAAGAATGCAATTACAGAGTCACAAGCTGTGAAAAAATTTGTCAACGCCGACTATATGAAAAATCCGCAATTACTTTTTGGGCAACCCAATATTTACTTTATAGGGTCGGAAATAAATATTTCGATGTGTTGCAAACGGAATGACATAATGAATATACCCCCATCCTTCGGTGGTGGTTATAAAAATATGCCATTTGAGAACGCATAGAGATAACTCTTTCAAATGGTTAAAGCTGAGGTGTTATCGATTTTCACCCACCGTGCGATCTGCCGATTTAGGGTCTTAAGCCCATGACAGCCACATTTATAATCCGATTTCTCCAAAATTTGGAACAATGAGTTGCAATATTCGGATCGAATATGGTCAATATCTGACTATATAAAGCGACCTGCTGATTTGAGATTTTCAACCCAAGATGGCTTGAGTTGCATTAGGATCCTTGGTACCTGTTCCGAGTATGTTCAAGATCGAATTGTATTTGGATTTATATTAGACCCTAATATGGCCATGGGCACATAAGAGTCTCTGTTATTTCCGAAGTTGAAAAAATTGAGAATGGTAAGTTGTTTTGGCTCCCTCAACATCATTACCCGATAGAGACCAATATCCAGCATAAAAAGTCTTTTGTTCACATAAGTTAATAAAATTCGGATAAAATGTGGGTATCCAAAGCTCGGCGCGGCCGAACGCGTTGTTCCTGCTTTTATGTTTTATTATAAATCGTTAAATAAATAATAACTCTTACAAAAAAATTAGTTTATTTTGATTTATTTTACAATTTTGTTCGGCTGGCAGGAAATTTGGTAGCTTTTTGCAAAATTTTGGTCAACAAATATTTTTCTTAGTGGCAACGCTATTATGGTTCGGCTTTGGCGTGTGTGGCATTTCCATTTTTTTTTTGTTTGCATATCTACTGCGACCCTGCCCAACAAGACAACAAATCTTATGACAGCAGCATCCAAAGTGTAGTGAGTGGGTGGGTGGCAATTATTGGATTTAAACAGAAGTGAAATTTATAAAAATTCTGCTCAGTCAAAGTAACTAATTGTGTGGCTATACTATGTACGCAATGAATGAAATAATTGGTGAACAGTTTAAAAAGTAAAGGAGAAGATGCAGTACTTCGCAATAAGTGATAGGCTCATATCTTTATTATCTAAAAAATCAATTCGTTTGTAGATTCAGAAAAGACATAACTGATTTTCTTGAAATGTTCGCCGTGAAGAATTATTCTGTGATGAAAAATCGCCTTTTCCTAAACAAGTTCAAAGAGTATATGTCCGCTACGGGGTTGTTAGGGGTAATGCGATGAAAGGTTTGATCATGACAATGTGGTGTCTTAAATTGAGATGTAGAGAATCTGACATAGAAATATGGCGTCAAGTGCCAAATGCCTGGGGATCATCCTAACCTCAAAAACTTCTGATCATGTGAAGGTGACACAGCCAGTTTATGTATAAAAGGTTTTTAAGAGTAGAGTAAAAACCTGCTTTTAAAACACGAAACAAGATCATGAAAATGAAAATGAAAATGTTTGTTATTTTCCGTTATAGCCCTCATATAAATCGATCTCCCTAATATACTTCTTGAGCCTCTAGAGGGCGTTATTTTTATCCGATTTGGCTGAAATTTGGCACAACATTTTCTCCTATAACCTTCAACCTGCTTGCCAAATATGGTCTGCAACGGTCTTTAATCTGATATAGCCCTCATATAAATCGATCTCCCGATTATATATCTTGAGCCTCTAGAGGGCGCAATTTTTATGCGATTTGACTTAAATTTTGCAAAGTGATTTCTCCTAGGATATCCAACATACATTGCAGGTATGGTTTAAAGCGGTCTAAGATCTGATACAACTCCCTTATTAACCGATCTCCCGATTTTACTTCTAAAGCCTATAGAGGACGTAATTTTTATTCGATTTGGCACAAAATTTTCTCCTATGACCTTCAACGTGCTTACCAAATGTGGTCTGAATCGATCTATAATCTGATGTAGCTCCCATATAAACCGATCTCCCGATATTAGTTCTTGAGTCCCTATTGGGCGCAATTCTTATCGGATTTGGCTGACATTTTGCACAATGACTCCTACTATGGTCCATAATGTACAAACCAAGAATGGTCCAAAACGGTCCATAACCTAATATAGCTCCAATAGCAGAGCAATTTTTATTATCATTATCCTTTGTTTGCATATTAGGAGATATTGGGCAAAGAACTTGAGAAATGCGATCCATGGTGGAGGGCACATAAGATTCGGCCCGGCCGAACTTAGCTTGCTTTTACTTGTTATTATTACCTCCAATATCTGCTGTAGCGCAAAGGTAACCATGTCCGCCTATGACGCTGAGCGCCTGGGTTCGAATCCTGGCAAGAGCATCAGAAAAAATGTCATTGGTGGTTATCCCCTCTTAATGCTGGCGACACTTGTGAGGTACTATGCCATGTAAAAAATTTCTCCCCAAAGAAGTGTCGCACTGCGGCACGGCGTTCGGACTAGGCTATTTAAAGGAGGCCTCTTAAACTTTAATCGGACAGCCCTCATTGATATGTAACAAGTTTGCCCCTGTTCCTAAGTGGAATGTTCATGGGCAAATTTGCAATATCTGTGGTAAGTATGTATTGGGTAACTATTAAAAGTAATGTTCTATTACGACTGCGAACACCCATGGTAAGTATGGTCCAAATCGACGTATAACCATATAAAACGTTCTTACACTTTGACTTCTAGAGCCCCTGAAGCTGAAATTTTTCAAAAATGTGGTTTGTTATAACTTCCAACAAATATGACAAGTTTTGTCCAAATTAGTCTATAACCTAAAATGCAACCTGATTTAACCATTCCTCTTCTACGGAACCCGTTTTTGCCTGATTTGGCATATATTTGATACGTAAAGTGCAGGAGGCCACCGTAGGGCAGAGGTTAGCATGTCCGCCTATGACGCTGAACGACTGGGTTCGAATTCTGGCTAGACCATCAGAAAAATTTTCAGCGGTAGATTTCCCATACTAATGCTGGCAACATTTGTGAGCTACTATGCCATGTAAAACTTCTCTCCAAAGAGGTGTCGCACTGCGGCACGCCGTTCGAGATCGTCTATAAAAAGGAGGCCCCTTGTCATTGAGCTTAAACTTGAATCGGACTACACTCATTGATATGTGAGAAGTTTGCCCCTGTTCCTTAGTCGAACATTCGTGGGCAAAATTTTGCAATTTGCAAAGTACACATATGCTTTCTTTTGATGCCAATAAGAGAAATATGAAATATCTTGACGATCATATAAAGATTACCCGACGCTGAAAATTTAATGGTATTTTATAATAGGTTAATTTTAGGACTCAAAATACACCTTTATATGGTTAAAACTTGAATTATTCCCTGCACCATTATAGTTGATTAAGCCACGTCCGTTCATTTGTTATCAAGCTGCAGGTCCCAGTTTTTATCCAAACCTCACGAAATTTTGCACATTTGACATTTTTTGGTGAATTGGTGAACTTCAAACAATCACTCAGGCTCACTAATGACCTTTTCATGTTCACCCATGTGTGCTTCTCAAATCATGCGAATGTTAACGTAGCAATGAATACATTCTGACCCTATTGGGAGAGTATGGAAAAAATTTAAACATTTTTTTCTTTATGCATCTATACATAATAACAAAAAAAGTTAAAAGGCATTAAGTTCGGCCGGGCCGAACTTTGGATACCCACCACTTCGGGTATATATGTAAACCCCATGTCGTTACAATCCGGTGAAAATTGGATATCTTAAGCACCCAAATTCGGAACAGACATTGAGTGGTCTATATATATGTCACTATTCAATTTTGTAGAACAAAATATTAGTCTTTTTGGCAGATATATCCAATTATAAACCGATCTGAACCATATTAAGGTCGAATATCGTGAGGCTAAGAAAACTCACTGTTTCAAATTTGAGCAAAATCGGATGAAAAATAAAGTTTTATGGCCTTCAGACCCTTTATCGGGAGATCGGTCTATATGACAGTTATATCTAAATATAGTCCGATCTGTACCATATTTCGGTCGGATATTAGGAGGCTTAAAATAACCAACTGTTGCAAATTTCAGCGAAATCAGGTAATAAATAAAGCTTTTATGGCCTTCAGACCCTTTATCGGGAGATCGTTATATATGACAGCTATATCTAAATATAGCCTGATCTGAACCATATTTACGTCAGATGTCGGGAGGCTTAAAATAGCCCACTGTTTTAAATTTCAGCGAAATCGGGTAATAAATAAAGCGTTTATGGGCTTCAGACCCCTTATAGGGAGATCGATCTATATGACAGCTATATCAAAAATAGTCCGATCTGTACCATATTTACGTCAGATATCGGGAGGCTTAAAATAACCCACTGTTTTAAATTTCAGTAAAATCGGGTAATAAATAAAGCTTTTATGGCCTTCAGACCCTTTATCGGGAGATCGGTCTATATGGCGGCTATGTCTTATTATGGATCGATCAAACCCATGTATAGGTCAGATGTCGGGAGGCTTCAAATAACCCACTGTTTTAAATTTCAGTGAAATCGGGTAATAAATAAAGCTTCTATGGCCTTCAGACCCTTTATCGAGAGATCGGTCTATATGGCGGCTATATCGGAATATCGATCGATCGGTCTATATGACAGCTATATATAAATATAGTCCGATCTGAACTATATTTACGTCAGATGTCGGGAGGCTTAAAATAGCTCACTGTTTTAAATTTCAGCGGAATCGGGTAATAAATAATGCTTTTATGGGCTTCAGACCCTTTATCGGAAAATCGTCCTATATAGCAGCTATATCCAAATATGATCCTATTTGGCCCGTTCAAAACTTAACCAGCATGCATCAAAAAGACGTATCTGTGTCAAATCTCTCAATTTTTAAAGGCTGTTGAGTGATTACAACAGACGGACGGACAGGCGGATAGACGGACAGACACACGGACTTCGTTAAATCGTCTTAGAATTTTACGGCAATCCAATATATATATATACTTTATAAGGTCGGAAATAGATATTTCGATGTGTTGCAAACGGAATGACAAAATGAACATACCCCCATCCTTAGGTGGTGGGTATAAAAAACAAGTGTTTATACAGGTGCAATACATTCACACTTGTACATTACAATACTGTATGATTTTAAACGCAAAAAATTATTCGTTTCAGGGATAAATATATTTTCAACTGTCAGATTTTCTTGAGTTGTTATAGTCGTGATCTTCCCGTGAGTGGTAATTTCACACACTCACTCAGAAATATTTTTATATTTCCAACAATGATCACGTGAATGGGTTTGAATCTCGCTACCAATCACGTGTGACACGACAGCTAACGCGCACACCTCAAGCTTGGATCACGTTACCGAATCACTTGTTTCGCCTTGTTTCATGCTCTTTAGTTTAAGGGGAGGACTGCATGCACCACCTAGTGGCTAATAGGTGAAACATAAAGGGTTTGTGTCTAGGATATTGTTTACTAACTATGTCAATAATGCAGTACTATTCAAACTTATATTGCGCGTTCCGAAACATTTAAAACTGTAAAGGTTTTGGATTAGCGAATATAGTAAAACAATTAATGTTTTCGCACTGTGGGAATTGCCAACATCGGCAATGAATTGAAACCAAAAAATGTCTTTGTTACTTATCAAAACTATTTATTTAAATCATTCAACATTTTCTTAGTACACAAGGAATAGAACAACCATAAAAATCGAATTTATGGATCTGTGAACTTTAAACATTTCATGTAGGAGACATCTTACCAGGCAAATATTTACACAGGACTTTAATTATACAAAATAATAATAAACAACAACTATTTAGTAAAATTAAATTTTAGGATTTTTTACGAACGTATTATGAACAAAACAATGAACACTCACTCCTTTGCAGAGCTGTCGGCATTTGAAAGATAATATCTCAAGCAAACATTTTCCTTCAACGAGAAAATGATGGAAATAATTTCAAAACAGACGCAGCCTTTGTTGGGGTGTTCGATAGGGTGTAAAATTGCGTACACCTCGAAAGTCATCCTGTTCATCTTCGTCAGCATCATGGCCATCATCATTTGTATGAGAATCGGAGACATAGTAGACTGATTTCATATAACCAGGAAAGGGTGTGACGGACATAAAATCATCGGCCACATCATCGTCTGGGGGTTCGACTGCCACAAACGAGAGGGCGAATCCCCGAAGTGAAGTGCTGTCATCCGATTGGAAACGCACAAGTAGGGTATCCGAATAGGAAATAATTATGGGAGGTTTCTGCAAAACAAAAATGAGTTTTTCTTTAATATGTTAGAATTTCAAGAAATATTCAAAACTTACCCGATTGCCACAGTAACGTCCATGATTGGTATTTCTTTGGAAACTCTGCTCTTCGGAAATATCCACCGAATCATAGTCACAACGATCCGAGTATTCCACTTCGAATTGTAGAAATCTTATTTTGACACTGCTCTCAGGATCCGCTTGCAATCTCCAAACACAATACATGTTGCGTTTGTAGTTGTGAGTGCCAAAACGGGGATGTGAATAGAAGACCTGAGTGCGATTAGTGGCTCGCAAATAACCGCCACATTCTGGAAATACAAATAATAAAAAAAAAACATTCCAAATTGTAAAACAAATATTTACCTGTTGAATATGTGGCTATGAAGCCCTTCCTCTGCAATCCTGCATCAGTTTTCATAACCATAAACATATGATTGGAGGAAGCTACCACGGCATAGGGTTCGCGGCCTCCACAATAGACACCCAACGTGGAACTATTCTCTGACTTGCCATCGTGTATGCCCACCGAGTCATAAATGCATTCTTGATGATTTTCCATTTGAAATTCATGGAATGTCAACTGAACTCTGTGACCCAACACGGTATGAAAATGCCAATAACAGTAAATGTTACGTGGATATTCTTCAGGGTAATGGGGACTGGAGACCACACCGTAGGGATTGGTGATCTCAAATTTACAGGTGGTTTCCGTGCAGTTGTGTTGATTCTCATGCAACGTATAGCCATTGCGACAACTGCAGATGTAGGAACCATAAGTATTGCGGCAATGATGTTGGCAACCTCCGTTGTTAATGCTGCACTCATCGCGATCTGGAAAAGAGGAAGAATTTAATTTAAATAATTTCACCATATAATTTAGATAATTTTTCGTGCTAATTTTGAAATGACATAAGTATGCAGTTTTATTTCCTTATTGCTTGAGTGGGAACAATCACGGCCCAAACTGTTTTAGGGCTTTAAGTTCTCTTTTATGAGGTCCTTCATAAAAAAGAATCTAAAGGCTCCAATTTTTTCTTAAGTTGTCTGATCTTTGTAATGACGAACATAGCCAAGAAGGCCCCATTACGCGTTCAAAATCCAGTCAAAATCTGCCATTTGAGAACTGGTAGAGATAGCTCTTTGATATTTAGAATGGTTAGAGATGATGTGCATGAATTTAAGGCCCAGGCTCTCCATAGGCCTTTCTGGCAGGCCATTAAAGTTGGTTGGCAAAGTTATCAGGTCTCCATTTCGAAAATTATGATAAATTTATATTTTAGCGAAACCGAAAGTTGCATTTAAAAAATATCTAGAAAAACAACTAATATGGCGTTAAGGCAGGACCGAACTTCGGATACCCACCACCTCAGATATATATGTAAAACACCTTTCGTTAAAATCCGATGAAAAATGCATACCTAATGCCCCATAGCAGCTATATCGAAATATGTTCCGATTTGGATCAAATATTAATAAGAACAAGTCATTGTTCAATTGTGTATAACAAAATATTGGTCTTTTTAGTAGCTATAACTAAAATAGACCGATCTGAACCATACGAAATGGATGTCGCAAAGCCTAACATAAGCCACTGTGTCAAATTTCAGTGAAATCGGATTATAAATGCACATTTTATGGGGCCAAGAATTTAAATCGAGATATCGGTCTATATGTCAGCTATATCCAAATCTGGACCGATTTGGGCTTGGTTGCAGAAAAATGTCGAAGAGCATAACATAACTCACTGTCTCAAACTTGGTCGAAATCGAATTATAAATGCGCTTTTTATGGCCTCAAAACCTTAAATAGAGATATCGGTCCATATGGCAGCTATATCCAAATTTGAACCGATCTGTACCATATTGCAGAAATATGTCGAGGGCTAAACTTAACTCACTGTTCCAAATTTCGGCGAAATCGGACAACAAATGCGAATTTTATGAACCCAAAACCTTAAATCGAGAGATCGGTCTATATGGCAGCTATATCCAAATCTTGATCGATCTAGGCCCAATTGCAGAAATATATCGAGGGGCTTAATTTAACTCACTGTCCCAAATTTTGGCGACATCGGACAATAAATGCGCCTTTTATGGGTTCAAAACCTTAAATCGAGAGATCGTTCCATATGGCAGCTATATCCAAATCTAGACCAAGTTGGGTCAAGTTGCAGAAAAATGTCCAAGTGCCTAACACAACTCACTGTCCCAAGTTTTGGTGACATCGGAAAATAAATGCGCCTTTTATGGGCCCAAAAATGTAAATCGAGAGATCGGTCTATATGGTAGCTATATGCAAATCTTGATCGATCAAGGCCAAATTGCAGAAGTTTATTGAGGGCTTAACTTAACTCGCAGTCACAATTTTCGGCGACATCGGATAATATATGCGCTCTTTATGGCACCAAAACCTTAAATCGAGAGATCGGTCTATATGGCAGCTATATCCAAATC
Organism: Stomoxys calcitrans; assembly: GCF_963082655.1. Lineage (NCBI taxonomy): Eukaryota > Metazoa > Arthropoda > Insecta > Diptera > Muscidae > Stomoxys > Stomoxys calcitrans. The sequence continues at coordinate 9,482,029 of NC_081553.1, forward strand.
TGGGCCGATCTGTGCCATATTACAGAAGTATTTCGACGGGCTTAACGTAACTCACTGCCCCGAATTTCAGCAAAATCGGATAATAAATGTGGCTTTTATGGGCCCAAAACCTTAAATCGAGAGATGGGTCTATATAGCAGCTATATCAAAATCTGTACCGATCTAGGCCAAATTGATGATGAATGTCGAAGGGGCTAACGCAACTGACTGTCCCGAATTTCAGCAAAATCGAATAATAAATGTGACTTTTATGGGCCTAAGACCCTTAATCGGCGGATCGGGCTATATCAAGATATGTTCCGATGTAGTCCATCTTCGAACTTAACCTGCTAATGGACAAAAAAAAGAATTTGTACAAAGTTTCAGCTCAATATCTCTATTTTTAAAGACTGTAGCGCGATTTCAACAGGCGGACGGACGGATATGGCTAGATCGTCTTAGATTTTTACGCTGATAAAGAATATATATACTTTATAGGGTCGGAAATGGATATTTCGATGTGTTGCAAACGGAGTTACAATATAAATATACCCCCATTCTTCGGTGGTGGGTATAAAAAAAACGAAAAAAAATTGTGATAAGTTCGACCGAACCGAATCTTATATACCCTCCACCATAGATTGCATTCGTCAAGTTCTTTGCCCGGTATATAGCTGTAGGCAAACAATCTTGAATCTTGAGCAACCACCACCATGGATTCAAAAAAATAGATTTAGATAAAGGACATTATTTTACTCAACGTACCAAATTTCTACCAAGCCAGACAAAAATTAAAGCCGAACAACGTTAATCGTAGGATCAGTTTAAATTGGACCTTTATCAGGTTATTTATATGGGAGCGATTCTGATGAAATTTTGCACACATATTGGGACGTCACAAAATGCACTTCGTGCCAAAAATTGGTAAAGATCGGACCAAAATTGCGCCTTCTACAGACTTAATAGGTCAAATCGGATGAAAGTTATATATGGGAGCTGTTCCAAAAAGAAAAAAATAAAATCAGTGACATTGCATTTTTTGAGAGAAAAAAGCAGAAATGCAAAATTTTGAGCATAGACTGTATTAAGTGACGATGCAATCGATTTCTCGATTTTACTTCTTGGTAAAGTTGGGCAAAAAATTGCTTTAGACCCTCTCATATAGGAGCTGAATATGGAGTATATCAGTTCACATATATCCCCCATAGACTTCTTGATTAAAGTATTTCCCATTTGATTACAGTGAAATTTCCCCTTCTACAACTGTACTAAATATGACATTCAAATTTGATATTCTTTATAAAGGGTGATTTTTTTGAGGTTAGGATTTTCATGCATTAGTATTTGACAGATCACGTGGGATTTCAGACATGGTGTCAAAGAGAAAGATGCTCAGTATGCTTTGACATTTCATCATGAATAGACTTACTAACGAGCAACGCTTGCAAATCATTGAATTTTATTACCAAAATCAGTGTTCGGTTCGAAATGTGTTCATTCACCGTTCAGCTATGAGGCTCATTTCTGGTTGAATGGCTACGTAAATAAGCAAAATTGCCGCATTTGGAGTGAAGAGCAACCAGAAGCCGTTCAAGAACTGCCCATGCATCCCGAAAAATGCACTGTTTGGTGTGGTTTGTACGCTGGTGGAATCATTGGACCGTATTTTTTCAAAGATGCTGTTGGACGCAACGTTACGGTGAATGAACACATTTCGAACCGAACACTGATTTTGGTAATAAAATTCAATGATTTGCAAGCGTTGCTCGTTAGTAAGTCTATTCATGATGAAATGTCAAAGCATACTGAGCATCTTTCTCTTTGACACCATGTCTGAAATCCCACGTGATCTGTCAAATACTAATGCATGAAAATCCTAACCTCAAAAAATCACCCTTTACATAGGTCCAGTTTGAAGATCTGGTGATTTGAGTTCTTGAGGGCGTTGAAGATATGTTTCCATTCCATAAAGATGACATTTAAAAGAAAAGGTTAGTACCTTTCAGAATTGTGCCAAGTACTCTCCATATATAGGCCGATCTCGCCATATAAGATTCTCAGAAGTTGTGTTTTCTGATTCAATTTTAACTACATTTTAAATTATACACTGAAATAACAATGTTGCCAATCACTTACCAATTTCAAATTTAGCTGCAAATCCCAAATGTTGCACCGATTTGTCCGAAAAGAATTCCAAACGCAATATGTTTTGCTCCGAATTTATAAGAGGGGGCAATTCGTGGCCACAATATACCCCAATCTTCTTCAGGCGGTTGTCTCGTAATTTCGAGTAAATGACCAAATAATCGTAATTGCATTCGGTGTATTGGAATTTAGTGCCCTCCAAATCGAAATGGGTGAAGTTTAAAAATACTGCATGATTGGGCGGTGCCACCACCTCCCACACGCACTCCTTCGAAATGGGATAAACATCGGGCCAAGAGGGTGAGGTCACGGTGCCATTGCCCACACTGGCATCAATGATACCGCCGCAAGCATCTGAAATGAAAACAAAATTAAAGTTTACTCGGAACCCATTCTCGCCATCCTGCTTCACACTTACCCTCACAGCTTCTGCCGTCGGCTTGCAATTCATAGCCAGCATAACAGCCACACTGATAGCTCCCCAATGTATTGATGCATTCATGCTCACAGCCATGATTGGCAAATTTGCATTCATCGACTTCCTCCATGAATATGGCCGAGAAGCCAACTTTTTGCACAGAGCCATCCGAAACAAATTTCAAATACATTTGATTGCCGTTCGTTCTGTTCGAATAAAGGAAGGAAATACGAAATTCATTGTTATAGGACACACTTGTTCATATGCAGTTTTCTTTGGTTCTTTGTATGCACTTACTTGATGTTCGGTGGCAGTTTGTAGCCACAGAATATGCCAATTAGCTCTGAATCGGTGCTGTTGCCATCCCTTATCTCCACATAGTCATAAATGCAATTGTCATGATTCTCCAATTCGAATGACTGGAACTTTAGGGCCACCTGATGATTTTCCGGTACAGTGATGCGCCAAATGCACTCCTTATCGGGAAAATACTCTAAAGGGTAGTTTGGCGAATCAATGCGTCGATCACTGGTGAGGTTAATGTCTCCTCCACACACAACTGAAAGTAAAAGAGAGTGGTTTTAAAGATATGATACATTTTTTTTAAGTTTAAATTATTTTTGCTTCGTCAGCGGAATTTGTCAAATGGTTTGTTTTATTAAAAAAATATATAAGTAAAAACAAAGTTTACGAAAGTGCTTCTAAAGGCAAACAATATAATCATAAATTAGACAAAATTTTGCCATCGAAATGGATTTTATGTACGAATTAAAATTTTTATTTCATAGCTTAAACGATATGCATATGTGCTTCCAAAATAAGCAAGCTAATATTGTGTTATCTTTCACACACTTGTAGGACCTGCAGAAATTTTCAATCATTAAGCTCAACGCGAAGGAAAAAAATTATCCTTATTATCCATATCATTATAAAAATTATCCTTGCCCTTACAGGCAAGCCCAGACCGTAATTTGAGTGCATGTCTTTTAGGCAGCAGTGAGAGGTTACCGTCGACTTAGCGTTCAATGCCATCAACACAATTCCCAAACGATGCACAAAAAAATATGTGTATAACCTGGAAGCAATTGTAGGTGTGTGGACAAGAAATCCATTGCTACAACAATACACTGGAAAAGAGATAGTTAGTAGCACAAAATCGCGAACTTGCTTAGTGTTGTATGCATTTCAAATAGGTACGTCCGCTATTTCTTCGAGATAAATACAACTTACCAATATAAGACCTTTGAAGCCTGCAACTCCAAGGAGTCCAAATGAATCCAAAGAGTCGTATCATGGCTCGTATGGTGTATCTCCTATAGCTTTTTTATACCCACCACGGAAGGATGGGGTATATTCATTTTGTCATTCCGTTTGCAACACATCGAAATATCCATTTCCGACCCTATAAAGTACATATATATTCTTGATCAGCGTAAAAATCAGAGACGATCTAGCCATGTCCGTCACTCCGTATGTCTGTTGAAATCACGCTACAGTCTTTAAAAAGAGAGATATGGAGATGAAATTTTGCACAGATTCTTTTTTATACCCTCCACCATAAGATGGGGGGTATACTAATTTCGTCATTCTGATTGTAACTACTCCAAATATTCGTCTGAGACCCCATAAAGTATATATATTCTTGATCGTCGTGAAATTTTATGTCGATCTAGGCATGTCCGTCCGTCTGTCCGTCCGTCCGTCTGTCTGTCGAAAGCACGCTAACTTCCGAAGGAGTAAAGCTAGCCGCATGAATTTTTGCACAAATACTTCTTATTAGTGTAGGTCGGTTGGTATTGTAAATGGGCCATATCGGTCCATGTTTTGATATAGCTGCCATATAAACCGATCTTGGGTCTTGACTTCTTGAGCCTCTAGAGTGCGCAATTCTTATCCGATTGGGATGAAATTTTGCACGACGTGTTTTGTTATGACATCCAACAACTGTGCCAAGTATGGTTCAAATCGGTCCATAACCTGATATAGCTGCCATATAAACCGATCTTGGGTCTTGACTTCTTGAGATCCTAGAGTGCGCAATTCTTATCCGATTGGAATGAAATTTTGCACGACGTGTTTCGTTATTATATCCAAAAACTGTGCCACGTATGGTTCAAATCGGTTCATAACCTGATATAGCTGCCATATAAACCGATCTTGGGTCTTGACATCTTGAGATTCTATAGTGCGCAATTCTTATCCGATTGGAATGAAATTTTGCACGACGTGTTTTGTTATGATACCCAATAACTGTGCCAAGTATGGTTTAAATCGGTCAATGTTTTGATATAGCTGCCATATAAACCGATCTGGGATCTTGACTTCTTGAGCCTCTAGAGGTCGCAATTATTATCCGATTTGCCTAAAATCTGTACGACGGATTCTCTCATGACCATTAACATACGTGTTTATTATGGTCTGAATCGGTATATAGCCCGATACAGCTCCCATATAAATCGATCTCTCTATTTTACTTCTTGAGCCCACAAAGGGCGCAATTCTTATTCGAATTGGCTGACAATTTACACAGGTCTCCAACATATAACTTAATTGTGGTCCAAACCGGACCATATCTTAATATCGCTCTAATAGCAGAGCAAATCTTTTCTTATATCCTTTTTTTGCCTAAGAAGAGATGCCGGGAAAAGAACTCGACAAATGCGATCAATGGTGGAGGGTATATAAGATTCGGCTCGGCCGAACTTAGCACGCTTTTACTTGTTTTTTTTTGTCCATAAGCAGGTTAAGTTCGAAGATGGGCTATATCGGACTATATCTTGACATTTTTCTTTAATTTGGCCCAGATCGGTCCAGATTTGGATATAGCTGCCATATAGACCGATCCGTCGATTTAGGGTCATAGCCCATAAAAGCCACATTTATTATCCGATTTTGCTGAAATTTGGGACAGTGAGTTGCGTTAGACCCCTTGACATCTTTCTGCAATTTGGCTCAGATGGGTCCAGATTTGGATATAGCTACCATATAAACCAATCTCTCGATTTAAGGTCTTGGCCCATAAAAAAAGCATTTATTGTCCGATGTCGCCGAATTTTGGGACAGTGAGTTACGTTAAGCCCCTCGACATATTTTTGTAATTTGGCCTAGATCGATCATGATTTACATAAAGCTGCCACATAGACCAATCTCTCCATTTAAGGTTTTAGGCCCATAAAAGACGCATTTATTGTCCGATGTCGCCGAAATTTGGGACAGTGAGTTGTGTTAGGCCCTTTGATATTCTTCTTCAATTTGACTTAAATCGATTCAGATTTGGATATAGCTACCATATAGACCAATCTCTCGATTTAAGGTCTTGGGCCCATAAAAAAAGCATTTATTGTCCGATGTCGCCGAATTTTGAGACAGTGAGTTGTGTTAGGCCCTTTGACATTCTTCTTCAATTTGACTCAGATCGGTTCAGATTTGGATATAACTACCATATAGACCAATCTCTCGATTTAAGGTCTTGGGCCCATAAAAGACGCATTTATTGTCCGATGTCGCCGAATTTTGGGACAGTAAGTTGTGTTAGGCTCTTCGCCAATTTTCTAAAACTTGGCTCGAATCGGTCCAGATTTGAATATAGCTGTCATATAGACCGATATCTCGATTTAAAGTCTTGGCCCCATAAAAGGCGCATTTATAATCCGATTTCCCTGAAATTTGACACAGTGACTTATGTTAGGTTTTCGACATCCGTGTCGTATATGGTTCAGATAGGTTCCGATTTCCCTGAAATTTGACACAGTGACTTATGTTAGGTTTTTCGTCATCCGTGTCGTATATGGTTCAGATAGGTTCATTTTTAGATATAGCTACTTAAAAGACCAATATTTTGTTGTTATACATAATTAAACAATGACTTGTACTTATTAGTATTTGGTCCAAATCGGTACATATTTCGATATAGCTGCTTTGGGACATAAAGTACACATTTTTCACCGGATTTTGACGAAATGTGGTTACATATATACCCGAGGTGGTGGGTATCAGAAGTTCGGCCCGGCCGAACTTAACGCCTTTTTACTTGTTTTTGTAATTTTAATAATTTCAATGTGTAAAAAACTCAAAAATGTTTATGAGACCCCAGAAAGTGTAAATGTCCAGCCATAACCGTCTGTCTATCTATCAGTTATCTTCACTAAAATTCATGGGATATCTTGCTTAAGTTCCTATTATCTTATTGAGATTTAGTGTCAGAATATTGTCCGGCTTTAGACCATTGTTATATGCTTTCTATTCAAAGAATAACATAGCAAACTACTAAGGAAAAGCAAAAGTCGGGCGGAGCTGACTATATAATATTCTACACCATCGAATCTAAATACATACTACTTTCAATACATGAAACCCATGTTGAAATCTAGTCAGACTTTAATTTTGCATACCTATTGAAAAACTGAATAGAACCTTGTACGATTTTTTTCCATAGGACTTAAATGGTCGCTACTACAGACTGCAAGAGCCATATCGGATAAAAGATATATCTAAATCTGGGCCGACTTTGGTGATATTTATCACACGTATTGGGATGCCAAATAAAACATCTCGTGAAAAATTTTGTAGAGATTGGACTGAAATTGTGGCTTCTAAAGCCTTAATAGATCAAAAAAGATGATTATAGATTAAATTAGATTTTTAGATTAGAAAAGATTTTATTTAATTCGATCTAATTTGACATAACATCTATGTTATGTGTCCGACTGGCATACAAAAAAAAAATTAGAGTGATAAATTATCATTAATTTTTTTTTATTTTTTAAGTTGGCACTGTTTCTGATTTGCTTTGCTTCAGGTTTTGTTTTACTTTTATTATTATTATAATTTTTTTATTGATTAAATTCATTTAGAATTAACTTTCGGTAATTCAAGGAATTAACTAGATAATTCTCGAGGGGTGCATAATTATCTCCATTTAAAATTGTGTAGAACTTATTTAGAGTCAATGAGCTTTTTCCAAAACATCGTCTTCTCTTGTATCGTAAAATGGGCATACCCCTATAAAATGAGAAGTGGTTTTAGGTTACAAATAGAGCAATTACCGTTTGTATCATTCCTAAGGGCTCTGGAATTGAGGTTAAGCAGACCACCTCTGGCTCGAAAAATTAAACTTATAAATTTCTGGGAGTTGCTATCTCGAAAGTATAATATGTAGGTAAGGGTCGTAGTATTGGAAGGCCAGAGCCCTGTTCTCATTCAAGACCTTTTCGCGTCCCGTAAGGTCGCATAAAGTACTATCGTGCCTTAACACTAGATCCCGACCTCGAAGACTAAAATCAAAGTCAATGCTTAGTTCAGCACCTAAATCTAATCAGCTCTCTGTCCAGTAAACCCCGGTATCTATGGTCTCCTCAGCCAGCAGTCGGGGTAAACTATCACTAGGCATTACGAGTACCTTGCTAATATAATTAAAGTGCAGCCTGAGGGTCTCCAAAAATATACTTGGTAGCCCCGTTTCGATATGCAACATATAGTTAGGCGTATTACTTGGTAGGTATAGTAGTATAGTATAAGTAGTATTTGAATAAGGGAAGTACGATTTCATTTGTTTTCTATTGCGCTTGTGAATCAAGTCTTCTTATGGAGCCCTGTTCAAATTCAGATGCGTGCCTTAAAACCTACTCTAGTTGAGATCTAAAGCACCATGATCCATTTGACATCGTCGCTGATCATATTTCTTGGTCGAAATTGATAACGCGATACGGAAAGCCAGTCAAATGTTTCTAGCAACAACACACTTTTACTGTCTATTAAATGTTTTTAGCTATGATATTCCTTGAATAGAATGGCCGGACAGAATCCTGCAATGAAAACTCAATAAGATTTTAAGACCGAAAAAAGAAAGCGCACGCAGGCATCATATTATCTTTCAATGAAGAGAAACCCTTCAAAGAACTTAACAAATGGACTTGTTTCGTATTATACATATAATTTCTATTATTTATCTCTAATTTCACTTTGTCATCCTCTTTCATTATCGAATCATATAAAAAAAAAAATAAACTCTACCAAAAGTGATTTCATTAGTTTTAAATTTCCAAAATTTTTGTTTATGATTCTCTCATTCATCAAGGCATTTAAATTCCCATTAAACTCTTTATCGGTGAAAACATAATGAATTTCAACACTACTGCAATAATGAAAGCCATAAATTCAAACTTCATGAAGTTTCCAACGAAATAAATACAACCGCAGGAATAAATCATAATTATTTTATTCCATTTCATTTCATTTCTGCTTAATAGTCGAGACTAGCTCACACAGATTTGAAATACCGCAGAGAGATATTTACACCCGAAACGGACGAGTTTTGGGGGTAATAGCAATAAAGAAGTGTCAAAATGGCATTATTAACAGTTGCGCTTTGGGTGAGACCTCCAACCCTGCATTGGCAATAGGAATAGAAGACTATAACAGTTAAAAAGACCTTAATATCCCCGTTACTTCAGGTGGGAGCTTTTCTATTTACCAATTTGAATGCGTTTAAATGACAAACAAAAGTGTCACCTTGCATAGACATTTTTCTTTCCCTCCCTTGGGCCAATAAAAGCCACCTGCTCCATAGACATTTCTAGGTGGTGTTGAATAAAGCCATTTTCTAAATAGGCCTATATGTGGGAGCAACCCTTGCCAATATAATTTATAATTTGTGTACCCTACACCACAAAGACCGGGCGTTATAATTTACCGATGTCATAAGGAACGTCCAAAGGGTAAAAAAAAATACTCACACAAAGTTTGTGGATAAGCCAGGAATTGGGTATTGAATTAGTTGAAATATGTCGTTCTATTAGGGTGATCAGTTCGTTTTTTGAAACCGGGTTTTCGGTCTTTTGGGCCGAATTACTTATCGTTTTTTATACCCTACACAACTACTGTGGTACAGGGTATTATAACTTTGTGAATTTGTTTGTAATACCCAAAAGGAAGAGAGATAGACCCATTGATAAGTATACCGATCGGCTCAGACTCACTGTCTGATTGATTAAGCTATGTCTGTCTGTCTGTCTGTCCGTCCGTCTGTCCATGTTAATTTGTGTACAAATTACAGTTTTCATCCGATCGGGTTAAAATTTTGTACAGGCATGTTTTTCGGCCTAGAGACGAAACCTATTGAAATTGGAAAAAATCAGTTCAGATTTGGATATAGCTCCCACATAAATGTTCGTCCGATTTACAGTAATACTACAATAAAATAGTCATTTATAAACCGATTCTCTCGAAATTTGTCAGGAAGGATTTTGATACAACTCCCGACATTATGAGTGAATTTCATCGAAATCGGTTTAGATTTGGATACAGCTCCCATACATATTTTCATCCGATTTTCAGTAATAATGCAATAAAATGGTCATTTGTTAAACGATTCTCTCAAAATTTGGCCGGAATGATTTTCTCTTGACTCTCGACATTACTAGAGAATTTTATGGAAATCGGATTAGATTTATTTATAACTCTCATATATATATCCCCCGATTTTAATTTCTGGAGTCGCAGCAAGCGCATTTATTGATCCATCTTGCGAAAATTTTGCAAAACGCTTTCCTTGACGACTGCCACAGTATCTGAGAAGTTTGCTCCAAATCGGTTCAGATTTAGGTATAGCTCCCATATATATGTTCGTCGGATTTTGAGAAATATTGGAAGAAAGTGCTCATTTTTAAACGGATTCTTTCGAAATTTTGCAGCAAGGATTTTCTTAGTACTCTCTACATTACTGGTGAATTTCATAGAAATCGGCTCAGATTTAGATATAAAGGGTGATTTTTTTGAGGTTAGGATTTTCATGCATTAGTATTTGACAGATCACGTGGGATTTCAGACATGGTGTCAAAGAGAAAGATGCTCAGTATGCTTTGACATTTCATCATGAATAGACTTACTAACGAGCAACGCTTGCAAATCATTGAATTTTATTACCAAAATCAGTGTTCGGTTCGAAATGTGTTCAAATTTTGACAAATTTTGTTCAGCGATGAGGCTCATTTCTGGTTGAATGGCTACGTAAATAAGCAAAATTGCCGCATTTGGAGTGAAGAGCAACCAGAAGCCGTTCAAGAACTGCCCATGCATCCCGAAAAATGCACTGTTTGGTGTGGTTTGTACGCTGGTGGAATCATTGGACCGTATTTTTTCAAAGATGCTGTTGGACGCAACGTTACGGTGAATGAACACATTTCGAACCGAACAGTGATTTTGGTAATAAAATTCAATGATTTGCAAGCGTTGCTCGTTAGTAAGTCTATTCATGATGAAATGTCAAAGCATACTGAGCATCTTTCTCTTTGACACCATGTCTGAAATCCCACGTGATCTGTCAAATACTAATGCATGAAAATCCTAACCTCAAAAAAATCACCCTTTAGCTGTCATATATGTGTATCGCCAGATTGTCACCCCAAGAGCTACTACAAGCGCATTGTTTGACCAATCTTGCCAAAATTTTGCACAACGCTTTCCTCGACGTCTACCACATTATCTGAGAAGTTTGCTCGAAATCGGCTCAGAATTAGATATAGGTCCTATATATATGTTCGTCAGATTTTGGGCAATTTGCAATAATGTTGTCATTTGTCAACCGTAGTTATTACAGTTTGAACATATTTGCTCGCCGAAGTCCATCAAAATTGGTTCAGAATTGGATATAGCTACCATATTGTACTTAAAGGGTAGGTGTAGGGTATAATACAGTTGGCACCGCCCGACTTTTGCCATTGCTTACTGGTTTTAATTTTCATTTTTCGAATTTATGATAAATCGGTTTCTTGCAAAAGATTACCGGTTTCTTACCTATGATTTATTTCTAAACAATTTGTGATAACTTTTATTTATATTTTATTGAAAATTTGTGTTTCGATAGTAATTCCTTGGCTTTTAGAGTTAAAGTCTTAAAGTGTCTTTATTGAAGTTCTGTCTTTAACCTAGTACTGAATTCGACAGTTCGCACGCATTATAAAACAAGAGCGTGCTAGTTCGGGCAGGCCGAATCTTATATACCCTCCATCATGGATCACATTTGTCAAGTGAATAAGAGCTGTTATGGAGCTCTACCGATTTACAGTCCGATGTGCCTTTTATGGGGACAATACCTTAAATCGAGAGATCGGTCTATATGGCAGCTATATCCAAATGTCGAGAGGCCTACTATAACTCAAATGCAAATTTTGCCCATGAACATTCCACTAAGGAACGGAGGCAAACTTCTCACATATCAATGAGTGCAGTCCGATTCAAGTTTAAGCTCAATGATAAGGGACCTCCTTTTTATAGCCGAGTCCGAAAGGCGTGCCGCAGTGCGACACCTCTTTGGAGAGAAATTTTACATGGCATAGTACCTCACAAATGTTGCCAGCATTAGGAGGGGAAATCCACCGCTGAAAATTATTTCTGATGGTCTCGCCAGGAATCGAACCTAGGCGTTCAGCGTCATAGCGCCTTTCATGGGCCAAAAACTTAAAATCGAGAGATCGGTCTATATGTCCAAATCTGTACCGATTTGGGGCTAATTGAAGTGGGATGTCGACTGGCCTAACAGAACTCACTGTCCCAAATCCCAGCAAAATCGGATAATAAATGTGGCTTTTATGGGCCTAAGACCCCAAATCGGCGGATTGGTCTATATGGGGGCTGTATCAAGATATAGTCCGATATAGCCCATCTTCGCACTTAACTTGCTTATGGACAGAGAAAGAATCTGTGCAAAGTTTCAGCTCAATATTTGTATTTTTAAAGACTGTAGCGTGATTTCAACAGACAGACGGACGGGCATGGATTGATCGTCTTAGATTTTTACGCTGATCCAGAATATATATACTTTATAGGGTTGGAAATGGATATTTCGATGTGTTGCAAACGGAATGACAAAATGAATATACTCCCATCTTTCGGTGGTGGGTATAAACACTAGTTTAAAAAAATCAGTTTCTTAAAAATCTCAAAAACTTAAACTGTTTTTTAAAAAGGTCGTTTTTGAATAGTTCGAAAACCGGTTTTAACAAAACGCTGGTTTATTGGTCACCCTACGTTAAATTAATGTATTTCTGTAATGAAAGTAAACAGATGTTAGAAAGCATGATTCACGAAAATTTTTTAAAAATATGACTCAAGCGATGGTTAAAATACGCCGTACTAAGCAATCTTTGGGGTTGCAAATGCTTAATTATGATAATGTATTTTTTCAGCAGAGTAAAACTCTAAAAAGATTTGGAGCTTTCAGGCTAATCTTTTGTGAAGGACCTTTATGTAACCTTTATCTTTGACGAATGGTCCCAGATTCACAAATTATATAGCTATACCCTACACCACCACTGTGGTTGTTTTTGCATTCGTGGTTGCATTTGTTTGCAACGCTAAGAAGGAGAAGAGCTAGACCCATTCATAAGTATACCGATCGATTCAGAATCACTTTCTGTTTCGATTTATCCATGTCCGTCTGTCCGTCCGTCTGTGAGTCCATGTATTCTTGTAATCAAGAGCAGGTCGTTTTTGTTGTCCAATCATCACGAAATTTTGTACATATCACTTTTTTGGTCCAAGGACGAACGCTATTGATTTTGATAAAGATTTAGATATAGCTCCCTTATATATATATCGCCCGATTTGCACTTAAATGGCCTTAGTAGCTACAATTTTCAACCGATCTGCACAAAATTGGGCATGCAAAATTTCATCAAAATCGGTTCAGATTTAGATATAGCTCCCATATATGTGTATCGCTCGATTTGCACTTAAAATGCCGTAGTAACAAAAATGTTCAAACGATCTGTTTAATAGTCGGTTCAGATTTAGATATAGTTCTCATATACATGTATATTTATATATTGCCCGAATTTTTGAAACTGGCAAAATGACTATTCGTTGTAATAGAAATATTTGGGTGTAGAATACAAATAAGGTTTATATAAGGGGCCTAGAAAAAATATGGCCTGAGAACCTAAAAACTGTTTCTGAAGCTTTAGAGATGAAATACGTTTATTTTGATTGCCAAAAACAAAGCTATGACGATTTAATTTGAGGAAATCGTCAAGATTTAATTGTCACAAAATTTCATATTATTCTCTATGTTGTGTAGGTTAGCGTAATTTCGATTATAACCGACTTTACTCGTATTATATTTATAACTTAGCAATTAATTCTTTTTTCTGTCGCTCTATTAATAATTGTGAGAAGGGAAATCGCCTTACCTTCAAAGTCGGCTGTGAAACCGCGGTATCCTTTACTGCCACCGCCATGTCGATTGACATAACTTATGAGCATTCGACTGGAATCACTTTTTATGGTCACAGATGTGTGATTGCCACACAGTCGCTGTATAACCGGTGATTTATGCCAATAACCATCGCGTACTTCAATATAATCCTCGGAACAGTCAGTGGATGATAGTAAGTTCTAAAAAAGGGAAGGAGAGAAACGAATTGGATAAGTATAAAAAGTGTTTGTTTATAAAAAAAATTGACTTAAATTTATGGGAAATTTGAATGAAAATCAAATGCTGATTTATTTGCAAAAGGAAATTTTTTTCATATATTTTTAAACAAAATTAAAAATAAACACCGGTATACACAAAACTTGATGTATTTCCCTTAAAGAACTGTCAAATAAACATATCTTAAGGCTTCATTAGATTTTGTGAATTAGACCGAAAAAATATTAGGCGCATATATACAATATACTGGCTTATCTGAATATTATGTACCTTGCACTATGAGTCGTATATGTGAAGTTGGTGGAACGACTTCTAAAACTGAAGGAAAAACTGGAAGTCATTACAACATGTCGCCATGGGTTACCTATAGTTCAATAAGAATTGCTAGCATTAGGTGCTAAAAAAGTTTTCTTTGAAAAAATACACCTCTTTAATGAGCTCAAGAAATCTAATCGGGAAATTATTCACTATGGCAACTATATCCAAAATTTGACAGATTTAGAGATTTAGAGAGAAATGCAATTTACTGATCCAAAATTTTGCTTTTATTAGCTCAAGATTTTAAGTGGGTTTATTCAAATATGATCCGATCTGTACCATATCATAACAAAACACCTAATGCATCGGATGAGAATGGCGCCCTCTATTGGCTCAAAAAGTCAAGATCCAAGATCGGTTAATATGACAGCTATACCAGATTATGATCCGATTTGAATCATACTTAGCACAGTTGTTGAAAGTGATACCAAAATTGAAAGTGATACCAAATAAAAGTCTTCTAACCAAAGACGAAACGCGTCCTATAGTGGTTGGTGTGTTGCTATCTTTGGCTTTCCTTTTCCATTTGCATCTCCGATCATTGACTCTCGGCATTACTGGAGAATTTCATGGAAATCGGTCTAGATTTAGATATAGCTGTCATATATGTATATCGCCCGATTTTCACTTTTAGAATCGCAGCAAGCGCATTTACGGACCAATCTTGCCAAAAATTTTCACAGCGGTTTCATCGACTACTACTACAATATCTGAGAAGTTGACTCGCAATCGGTTCAGATTTAGATATAGCTCCCATATATATGTTCGTTAGATTTTGGGTAATTTGCATTAATGTTGTCATTTGTCAACCGTAGTTATTGCAGTTTGAACATATTTGCTCGAAATTTGATATGGATTGTCTAATAACCCATCCGCCGAGTTCCTTAAAAATTGGTTCAGAATTGGATATAGCTCCCACATTGTACTTATAGGGTAGTTGTAGGGTATTATACAGTCGGCACCGCCCGACTTTTGTCCTTCCTTACTGATTTCATGTGAACTATGGGCCTGTTATCACATATCGGACTACCACTATATCTTAACCTAGCCTAACTAACTTCATAAGATTGCGTATGTATATCTACTTACCACTTGATGGAGCTGTAATATAATCCTTTCACCATTTGTCGCTGTAATACGCCATTCACATGCTTCCAAAGACTTGTCGAAATCCGATTCATAATCCTCCTCATCATATACACCATTGCCGCTGCCCTCCACATCCCATTCATTGGCATTCGTCTCGGTTCCCTTATAGTCATAATGGGGAGCTATAATTTGTCCAGTATTTTGCTGAAAGGTTCGACCACAAGTGGCACATTTGTAGAGCAGATTGGCCTGGGCTATATCACCTTTACTCAAACGCACCCTTTGGCCTATGTCAATTTTTTCATTCTCACGCACCCCTATCGGTTGTATGGTATCAAGGTAAACACTTTTGGAAAAAGTATTTCGTGCATAATGCATTATGGAGTTGTAATCATAGGGCAGCCCCAAAGAGTCCACATCTTCGGGAGAGAGAACATCGAAATTATATTCCTGACCCTTCATTATATTGGCCTTGTTGATGATGATGTGATTGTCGCGATCGGTGCGGGTGTGCTCATGCCAGAAACCCACTACGTGGCCCAACTCATGGACCACAATGCCAAATTTCTCACAATTACGGCCAATAGAAATAGCTTGACGACCATTACCGCGTTTTCCCACAAAAGAGCAGCATCTAAGGGAGGTTTAAAAGGTATGTTAGCTGCCGCTATTATCAACTTGGAAGATTAACAACTTACCCACAATTTTTGATGGTGAAATATATATAGTTGGGATGCACCTTGGGATCTCGCTCCACAAATTTTATGCAAGTGAAATTTTCCCAATGACGCATAGCCTGCTTAAAAAGTGCCTTGTGGGCGCCACTGAAGATGTGATCGATTTCATAGGGTATTACCCCATAATCCCAAATACGTTCCTTTTTCGCTGTGACAGCCCTCTTGGAGCGATGTACATCATTCTGCAAGGAGCTATGATCTGGCAGCAGATATGGATGATGCATTCTGGCAATTTTAGGACTACAGACATTTGGAAGGGAAATAAAAAAGCAATTTTTAATTTGGCTGTGGGCTATAAAAAAGCAATAAATATTTATTTTTATTTTCAAATTCTGTACATTTCGTAAAATTATTAATAGCTTAACGTCTTAATTTAAATCTTATTTCTAATCTAGTTCAAGTCATGGTGTTGCATTGCATTTCTGAGATCATCCCGTGCTCCGAATCGCCGTTTAACGGATACGAGTTTCTATGCCCTGAAAGAGAAGTATATAGGCCAAATTTAGTACAGTGTTAAAGAGGAGTTTAAATTATGCAAATGCAAATGCTACTAAATTTAGGTTTGGCTATAAAGAGCTTCTCTGTCCAGGCGAACAAAAACTAATGCGGAAATGTGTGTTGCACAAGTTGCATGGTATTACAACCGAGTGCGAACGGGCTTCTGTTCGAGCCAACATGTATGGTGTCAGCCATAACAGAAAAATTTTGGGGATGTTTGTTTAATATTTGATTGCAACTAATAAGAGAACTCCATATGAAATATCGCAATGATTGGTGTATAATTCGAAATAATATCTTATGGAAAATGTGCACCAGTTTGGCAAAATCTTTGCTAGGATAATGGATAATTGGAGCAATCTATTTGGAGCACGGTATGAAATCCAGTGATATAATGATTTTTTGACCCATTGGGAAAAACCCATATGGCTTATAAGCTCAACTTATTTTTGATTATTTCTACAGTCCATCCGTATTCCGTTGTCCTATCATATCGTCCTTTTTTCCAAATTTGCTTTTACTTATATTTACCTTTCAATTTCTTTAAGTTCCTTTGCATGCATCTCATTTTCCTTGAGTTTTTGCGTTAAAAAGCGATGCTGTTGCTTTTGTACATTTCCATGACGTTTACGATGTTTCTTATTGTGGCCTACCCCGCCGGCTTTCACTTTCTTGCCCTTCAGTTGTTTAAACAAGCGCCTGCAACAAGAATGGCAACAACAAATTATGTACACAAATGCGTGAGTGTGAGATAAAGGACACATTGTATGACATGACACTTAAAATTAAATATGACAAGGATATATTTTTAAAATTGTAAACATATTTGGCATAAGAAGAAATACAGGTAGAGAGAGAGCGAGCTGGAGTACAAAACCCTGTCTACAGGTAAGGATTAAGCTTAATTGACAACTCCCTGGGATTTTCCAGGGAAATTTCGCACAAAATTATACCGAATACAATTCATAATGAGTGTTGAGTTGAGCTAGCCATGACTGTGTTTGGGTAAAACCCAAAAGGAATTGAATTGAAATCACACATAAGTATAGCACTTGTGATGAAGGTAGCAAAAGGACATGGATAAGGGGATGTTGCAAAAACATCACCGTCGCACAAAACTGAAGAGGGTACTTAAAATGGTATCATAAAACACTTGAGAGTGAGACAATAGTGTTGCTGATGACGATGGTGATGGAGGACTCAGGTAGTTTGTTGATGATGGCCCTTGATATTTTACAATAGCACGCGTTCATCCTGCTAAACAAGAGAGACGGCGATAAATAACAGCTTTGCTCTTTTTTTAGGTTGACCAAGGGAAACGTTTTAAAATTTAAGTGGTTTTTAAGTTTAAAGACTTCCCATAAGAAGGTAGTTATGACCGATTATGAGTAAGCATTAAGAGATTAACAACATATAAAACTTTAGTTGGGATCAAGATTTAGTTGAGGAATTTTCCGGGTTAAGAGTGACAAGTACATTGCTATCATTTTAATTTGGTGATTGTTATTGGTTTGTGTAGCCCTTTTTTTTAATATTTCTAAGAAAAAAAATAATATTATGAATAAACCTGCAATTTTTAAGAAAGCAAAACAAAATGATTAAAATATGAATTCTTTTCAAACCTGTTCAAGTGACATTTTATAATTATACTAGCCGAATCGGGCCCGCTCCGCTGCGCCTTCTTTAACTCTCTAATATCTCTTTATGGTGGGCACACTTCGCCCTGAACGCGGATATCGAATTCGTGGCATTGTTACCTATGACGCTGAAAGCTGAAAGCCAGAACATCGGACAAAGCGGTGTTTATCCCCTCTCAATGTTGATGACTTTTGCGAGGTACAATGCCATGCATGGTCATTTGAAAAAATTTCCCCAAAGAGGTGTCGCACTGCCTCCACTCGATATCTAAAAATTATTTAGTCTATGTTTCCTTCCAGACAAACGTTCACAATCTATGAAAATTTAAAGAAAATCGGTTCAGCCAAGTATCATATAGTCATAATGGGTCCAATGGCGTTTGTGAAAAATCTATCTGATTTTGTATACCAGATTCGAAATCTACTCCCGAATACCTTTCATTTGAGCCCATTTGAAATGAACGTCCAATATGTCTGTTTGAGGGAGTTTTGGGGTTGGATCGGCCCGATGGGTACGTAGACTCAAATCTTTATACCAAATTCGTATTCTACTCTCTAATACCTTTCATTTGATACCTATATTGTCCCGATCAGTCCACTTTTGATTTTGGGTTGTGCTTTTTGGCATAAGGGGGAGGGTCCGTCCCACTTCCAATATAGAAAAATTATATAGCCTATGTTTCCTTCCAGACCAACCTACCTAATATGCGAAAATTTCAAGAAAATTGGTTCTGCCGGTTTTCAGTCTATACGGAACAAGCAAACCGAGTCCCAATATCCGTGATTGGCTAATATGCCCTATACTTCGACATGAATTTGTATGACAGATACGTTATCTACTCCCGCATACTATTCATTTGATACCCATATTGTCCTTATCGGTCCACTTTTGATTTTGGGTGGTGTTTTGGGGTAACGGTGGAGGGTCCGCCCCCTTCCATTATGAATAATTTATAAAGCCTATTCCTACATCCTGACCATATTCCTAATCTACTCCCGAACAACTTTCATTTGAGTCCCATATTGTCATGATCGTCAAATAAACCTATTTTAAGGGGTTTTTGGGGCTGGGGTGGCCCCCCGATACTTGAACCCAACATTTATTATGAAATTCGTGCTCTAATCTTAAATACCTTTCATTTGAATCCCATATTGTCCCGATCGTCCACTTTTATATTTGGGTAGTACTTTTGGGGTAACATCCCCCTTACCCCGCTCCCTTCCGATATAAAAAATTATATAGCCTATGTTTCTTTCCAGACCAACCTACACAAAAACCAATAAGGTCGGGCGGAGCCGACTATATAATACCCTAGACCTACCCTACGGGCAATATATAAATATATATGTATATGAGAGCTATATCTAAATATGAACCGAGTTTCAAACATATCGTTTGAAAATTGTTTTTACTACGTCGATGTTAGTGCAAATCCGGCGATAAATATGTATGGGTGCTACATCCAAATTTGAACCGATTTGATGAAATCTCGCAGATATGATAAGATCAGTAACAAAACAATCCATTTCAAATTTTGTGGTATTACAGCCTTAGAAGTGTAAATCGGGCGATACATATACATGGGAGCTATATCAAAATCTGAACCGATATTGATGAAATCTTGTGAGTATGTTAAGATCAGTAACAAAACGATTAATTTTGTGCAGATTGATTGAAAATTGTAGTTACTACGGCTATTTAAGTGCAAATCCAGAGATACATGTATATGGGAGCTTTATCTAAATCTGAACCGATTTTGACAAAATCTTGCATATATGTTAGGATCAGTAACAAAACAGTTCGAGCCAACTTTTGTGCAGATCGGTTGGAAATTGTGGCTCGTACGATGATTTAAGTGCAAATCGGGCCTTACATATATATGGGAGTTATATTAAATCTGAACCGATTTTGATGAAATTTTGCACGTATGTTAAAATCAGTAACAAAACAATCTATGCCCATTTTTTATGCAGATCGTTTGAAAATTGTATTGGGCGATACATATATATGGGATCAATATCTAAATCTGAAACGATTTTAATGAATCGGTTCTAAATCCGTGCCAAATTTTGTGCAGATCGGTTGAAAATTGTTGCTACTACGGCCATTTAAGTACAAATCTGGCGACAGATATACAATATATGGAAGCTATATCTAAATCTGCACCGATTTTAATGTTATTTTGCAGATATTTTAAAATCAGTAACAAAGCTATCCGTACCAAATTTTGTGCAGATCGGTTGAAAATTGTTGCTACTACGGCGATTTTAGTGCAAATCGGGCGATACATATATATGGGATATAACTAACTCTGATCCTATAACCTGGGCTGTAACTAACTCTGATCCTATTTTTACCAAAATCAATATAGTGTGGACATATATTGTTGAAATTTAACAAAAACAGATCAGCAAATTTTTGCAATAGAAACTATAAACATACTTTTTTTTACCAAAAAATCCATTTTTTTACATCCCGAACAAGTTGTCGAAATGCCGAGGCCTTAAATTTTAGGCCAACAAATTTTCCACATAATCTCGTTATCACCTCAGCTCTAACTAGTTAATCTATACAAGTTTAACTGGTTTTTTCGATTCTATTCCACAGTGCGCCGTTTGAATCATTAAGTTACAGAGCCATGCACAGTGGGACAGAACCGAAAAAACTAGTAAAAATATGTCATTTGAGAACAGATAGAAAAAACTCTCTGAAATTAGAAATGGTTAGAGCTGAGGTGTTCTCTATACCATGTGCATGACCATTTAAAGACCCGAGGTGGTCCGTGCGCATCTTGCCAGAGCCACCTCAGCATTCCAAAAAAATTTTCGGACTGCCAAATCTTCATTTGTGGACCGGTTTCCAAAGTTCTTTTATGTTTGCTGGATAGTGCTCATATATCACTTCAAAAAAGTCTGTTTGTTTGATGGTGTCGGAGAAAACCGACTTTAAATTTTTGTTTTGTGTAATTTTGACCGATCCTGTATTTGGCGTTTTACGAAGGCATTTTTTGCACAATTTTCATTTTGACACTTTTTTTAGGGATATTGCAAGCACTATCCAGCAAAAAAAGAATTTTGGAAATCGTACCATAGCTCGTACAAGTTTTCGAAATATTGAGGTGACCGCCCGGACCACCCTGGATCTTGAAATTTCGCTGATGGCTTCGATAACACCTCAGCTCTTGGCATTTCATTAGAGTTACTTCAATCCGTTCTCAAATGGAATATTTTTTACTTGTTTTTTTTATGGTTTATCCCACTGTGCGTAGTAACTATAACTGACACTCTGATTCCCTTTCTGGCTATAGGCAATCCACCAGTTATAACAAAATTTTAATGTTAAAATTTTTACTTCTCCCGAAAATGAACCCTTCCCGATGTTATATGGAGCTACTATTGCCTTCTCTATATCAAATAGCTAACCATATGCATGTAAAAATAGGCTAAGCAGGAGAGAACCAACAAAAACTCCTTCCACTCTATAGCTCAAGCTACCAAGTTGCGATTAAAGCACCACACGATGCTTTTTAAATCTCACCACTAATCTGACTGGGGCCGAAGTCCCAGGAGCTTCGAGAATCCCAAGGTACTGCGGTGATTTCTCCTAATAGATTCTATCCGATCCACATCGGTTCAGATTTGGATATATCGAAGATAAATGTTTGCAAAAATTGTCGCATATGAAAGAAGGCCATAAAGAACTCACCAAAGCAATTTTGACTGAAGGCGGGAGAAAAGTCCCTTTGTGTCCTTATGATCAAAATAGCCAAATATTTCTATCAGAAGACTCTACCACAAATCGGACTTATGTGTACCACAATCGGCACATGGTTCAACTAAAGTTCCAGCTTTACAACAATTTCCAGGAAAACAACAGACGGCTAGCCGGAAACACGGTAAAGGCTATAAAATCGTAATTGAACAAAACAAATTCGATGGCAAAATTGGAATAGCCCCCAAACCATGTTGGTGGGTTCAGAGTTATATTGCCTATACTTTTGAAAACCTCTGCTTATTTTCTATTTTATAATCTTTTTCATACCTCTGCTCTCTTATTCTCTTCTCTTCATTTTTATGCGATTTTTTTGAATATTAGAAATGAGAATATATCCCATTTCAAAAACGGACACCTGCTGTTTCACAACTTTTTCTGGTTCAATTGTTAACTCTCAACCAATTTCATAGCTATAGAAAATTCTTTGTTTGTTCGTTGTGTTTTCGAATTAGCTCCATATCCAAAACACCTGCATAGTTTTTTTTTTGGTTTATGTCTTCTTCAACAAAGACAATTTCTTACCTTTTTAGAGATAATTGCCGCAGCTTCTCCTTGGGTATGCCTTGAGAATCATCGCCTTTATCCTTTTTGTCCGACAACAATTTCTCTGGCGGCACACTGGGCTCTGTGATGACATTGCGCTCATAGAAGAAATTGTGATTGGTATCATGCTCAATATTCTTGGCATTCGATTGTATTTTGCCCTTTTCGCCATTGTAGAGGAAAGCGGGCATATGACTCAAGGGTTTTTTACGTCCTTTTTTCGATGATGTCAGCGACTCCCTATCGGCTTCAGCCTTTGCCAGCTCCAATAAATGCTGCACATGGGCTGGCGATTTGCCAGCGGTATTGCCCTTGGTATTGGGGGCCTACAAAATAATGAATGATCCAAATGTAAGGAGAGCTTGATTTTTTCATCCTTCCTTTCTCCCTTCAAACTTACAATCTGCGTATCAACTTCCATAAATTGTTCTGGTTTTTCGATTATATCAAAATAACCATCTGGATCAATTTGCAGCTGCTCACTGCGATGGGACTTTGTCATTAGGCTTTTCGGAGAAAAGCCAAAATTAAAGCCGCTTATTAAAGGCATGAGGAGCACAGTCCAAAAATACTTCACCAACATTTTGACGCACTCCAAATCTAATGTTTCACAATTTCACTTTTCTTTGCAAATGAAATTTTTTCTTCAGCTTGGTATTGTGTTGAAAAAAAGTTAACAAAAAAAATTACTAATCCATTTTTTGTGGTTTCTTTAGAAGTAGTTTTTAAGTAGCGTTTTCTGAGATTTTGTTGGGTATGTTTGGTTTAGTTTTGAATTTTTCCACCTTCACTCTTTAAAAACAAATCTCTTACTGATGGCATAACTCACGCAATGCTCACAATATATTTGGTATTCTGTCGGTTCGAGAACATCGTATAGCCGGCCAGCCCTAAGGAGAAGAGCAGTAGGAAGAACAAGCTGCAATATCGACACACAGGGTAAAAGGTAGAAAGAAATGTGTGGCGGTGTTAGTGTTGGTGGCGGCTGCGCATTCACCATAACACAACTCAACCACACAAATAAGGCTGATCGGATCAAACAACCAAAAACCAACGGAGAAGCGGCACACACTCAAGAAATCTGGATGGGCTGGCAAACAGTCAGACAAACACATGTATAGAGGGCCGACGGACGGACGGACGGACGGACACTTATAGTATCAGCTACTCACAACCCACACACATGCACATACATATTTTCTCAGTGGACTAATAAAACTTAGGCTCATTTTTGGGATAAGCCTTGATGTTCATGACTACAATGCCAGCCAGCGTCAGAACTATCAGCCTTCTCAGATATTTTTAAGGGTATCTTGTTAAAATAATCTACTTCAAAAGATCGCGAGCTCATCGTACACCGCTACCATCACCACCACCATGAAAAGAGCCATCGCCTGGCGCAAGCGTAACAGCAGCCATAAGACATTGATACTGAAACATAGTCCATCGCTGAGTGGAGCGGTGTGTACAACACACCTTCTTCTGCTGCTTGGTCTTCATGTGTTGTCTGCCTCTAATCATCTCATATGCATGGCATGCCAAGGATCCACCTTCGCTTTATTGTGCTGGCCGGCTGGATAGCTGACTGCGGATGCAGCATAAGAAATTCTTCGCTTCGTACATCGCATCACCCCCTCCTGTGATTCTAAACAAATTGTGTGCATTCTCCCTCAATAAGGTGATATTGAAAGTAAACTTTTTTGTACAGCGCACAGTGGTTTTTGAGAACCCTCCTTAAAGCAAGAGGAAATTTGCAGCTAGGGTTACCTTTGAAAAGGTCGCACAAAAATCCAATTTGTCTAGAGAAGGTCACACAAAAAGGATCTAGCGATTCCCCTGCGACCCATATATGCATATAGCTCCCATATAAATTGGTCCTTCGACTTGACTTCTTAAACGCCTAATTTGACACATAATATTATGCAACGACTCCTGATTTGAAATCTTAAGCCGCAATTCTGTTATGACTTCCAACAACTGTACCAAATCGGTCGATAACCTGATATAGCTCCCATGTAAACTTATCTCCCGATTGGCCTTGTATGGCTGTCAGAAGGTTAAATTTTTGCCTGGTTTGTCAGTTTAAATTGTGTAGATTAAATTTATGCCCTTTAATATAGCTTATTTCGAGTCAACTTTTAGCAGAATCCATGGTGGTAGGGTTCCAAGACACGGGCCGGCCGATCTGGGACAGTGAGTTGTGTTAGGCTCACTGTCCCAAGTTTCGTTAAAATCGGACAATAAATTCGCCTTTTGTGGGCCTAAGTCCTAAATGGGCGGGTCCGTCTATATGGCGACTTTATCCAAATCTGGACCGATCGGGGCTAAATTGAAGAAAAATGTCGAGTGGCCTAACATAACTCACTGTACCAAATTTCATCAAAATCGGATAATAAATTAGGCTTTTATGGGCCTAAGACCCTAAATATATATCACGATATAGTTCGATATAGCTCATCTTCGAAGTTAACCTGCTTATGGACTAAAAAAGAAACTGTGCAAGGTTTCAGCTCAATATCTCTATTTTTAAAGACTGTAGCGTGATTTCAATAGACAGACGGACGGACATGGCTAGAT
Source organism: Stomoxys calcitrans (assembly GCF_963082655.1). Taxonomy (NCBI): domain Eukaryota; kingdom Metazoa; phylum Arthropoda; class Insecta; order Diptera; family Muscidae; genus Stomoxys; species Stomoxys calcitrans. Next base: position 9,507,173 of record NC_081553.1, read on the forward strand.
CGTCTTAGATTTTTATGGTGATCAAGAATATAAAGGGTGATTTTTTTGAGGTTAGGATTTTCATGCATTAGTATTTGACAGATCACGTGGGATTTCAGACATGGTGTCAAAGAGAAAGATGCTCAGTATGCTTTGACATTTCATCATGAATAGACTTACTAACGAGCAACGCTTGCAAATCATTGAATTTTATTACCAAAATCAGTGTTCGGTTCGAAATGTGTTCAAATTTTGACAAATTTTGTTCAGCGATGAGGCTCATTTCTGGTTGAATGGCTACGTAAATAAGCAAAATTGCCGCATTTGGAGTGAAGAGCAACCAGAAGCCGTTCAAGAACTGCCCATGCATCCCGAAAAATGCACTGTTTGGTGTGGTTTGTACGCTGGTGGAATCATTGGACCGTATTTTTTCAAAGATGCTGTTGGACGCAACGTTACGGTGAATGAACACATTTCGAACCGAACACTGATTTTGGTAATAAAATTCAATGATTTGCAAGCGTTGCTCGTTAGTAAGTCTATTCATGATGAAATGTCAAAGCATACTGAGCATCTTTCTCTTTGACACCATGTCTGAAATCCCACGTGATCTGTCAAATACTAATGCATGAAAATCCTAACCTCAAAAAAATCACCCTTTATGTACTTTATAGGGTCAGAAATGGATATTTCGATGTGTTGGAAACGGAATGACAAAATTAATATACCTCCATCCTTCGGTGGTGGGTATAACAAGTCTCTGTCCAATGTCGATGATGTAGACACCATTGATTGATCAAACCAAGCAGTTAAGTTGAAAATCTTTTAAAGAGGCTCTGAGAGAACAAGGAAATAATATCAAGTTGTTAGGGATACATATAAAAGAGTCAGCGATTTCCGTTATCAAAAGAAGAAAAAAATTAAAAGAGTGCAAAGTTCGGCCGGGGCGAATCTTACATACACTCCACCATGAATAGCAAATGTCAAGTTCTTGAATAGACTTTTTCAAATATTTATGAGTTATATAAAGTTGCCAGCCGAACCGGGCCCGATCCGCTACGCCTTCTTTAACTCTCTTATATCTTTTTAGGGTCGGGACACTTCGCCCTGAATGCGGATATCGAATGCATGGCATTGTAGCCTATGACGCGGAACGCGTTCGAATCTTGGCGAGAACATCGGACAAATCGGTGTTTATCCCCTCTTAATGTTGGCGATATTTGCAAGGTACAATGCCATGCATTGTCGCACTGCGGGACACCGTTCAGACTCGGATATAAAAAAGGTCCCATATCATTGAATTTAAAATTGAATCGGAAAGCGCTCATTGATGTGTGAGAATTTGCCCCTTCTCGGTTTCTGGTGGTAATGTTTTTCCTTAGGGTAATGTTCTCATTAGGGGAGGGATGGCACCTCACACATTTCGACTCAAATAGGGATATCAAATTCGTTCTTTATTCCCAACGGAAATGACGTTTAGTTTAGGGGGTGCTTTAGGGCGTACCCCAAAACTCTTGGCTCCAAAATTGGACATCAAATTCGTTTTCTACTCTCAAATACCTTTCATTCGAGTCACATATTGTCATAATGGGTAAAATAACCCATTTGACGTATCTTTAGGAGGAAAATCCCCATCTAGACTTGAACACAAATACCTATCATTTGAGTCCCATATAGCTATGGTCGGCAAATATGATCATTTGGGGGTATTTGGGGTGGGCGATCTCCCATGGCTTGGACCTAATGTTTTATGCCATATTTGTAATCTACTGCCTAATACTAACTTCGAGTATATTCATTTAGAGGAGTTTTGGGGTTGGGAGGGCCCGCTGGGTACATGGACCCATATTTTAATACTATATTCGTTTTCTGGTCTCCAATACCTTTCATTTGATACCCTTATTGTGCCCATCGGACCACTTTCGGATATGGGTGGCGTTTTTGGGATTAGGGGGAGGGTCCGCCTCCACCCGATAACTAAAAATTATGTAGCCTATGTTTCCTTCCAGACAAACGTACACAATCTATGAAAATTTAAAGAAAATCGGTTCAGCCAAGCATAATATAGTCATAATAGGCCTAATGGCGTTTTTGAGGGTTGGCGTGACCTTCTCCACTTCGATCTGATTTTGTATGTCAGATTCGAAATCTACTCCCGAATACCTTTCATTTGAGCCCCATATTGAAATGAACGTCAAATATGTCTGTTTGCGGAAGCTTTGGGGTTGAGGCGGCCCGATGGGTACTTGACTCAAATTTAAATACCATATTCGTATTCTAATCTCCAATATCATTCATTTAATGCTTATATTGTCTCGATCGATCCACTTTTGATTTTGGGTTGTATTTATGGCATAAGGGGGAGGGCCCGTCCCCATTCTGATACCGAAAAATTATATAGCCTATGTTTCCTTCCAGACCAATCTACACAGTATGCGAAAATTCGAGAAAATCGGTTCAGCCGTTTTTTAGTCTATAGAGAACAAACAAACCAAGTCCCTTATATCCGTGATTGGCTAATGTGCCCATTTTGGGCGTTTTTGTGAGGGTGGGGTGACCCCCTATACTTCGACATGAATTTGTATACCAGATTCGTTATCGACTCCCACATACTTTTCATTTGATACCCATATTGTCCTTTTCGGTCCACTTTAGATTTTGAGTGGTGTTTTTGGGGTAACGATGGAGGGTCCGCCCCCTTCCTGACCATATTAATAATCTACTCCCGAATACCTTTCATTTGAGTCTCATATTGTCATGATGGTCAAATAAACCTATTTTAAGGGGTTTTATAGGGGTTATATAGCCTATGTTTCCTTCTAGACCAACCTACACAATCTGTGAAAAGGTAATTCGTTCAGCCGTTTTTGAGTCTATACGGAACAAACAAACAAACACAAATTGAATTTTATATATAAGATTGACCGATATGGACCGTAGTTGTCATGGCTGTTAGAAGTCGAAAATTTCAGAGTAATAATTTCGCTCTCCAGAGGCGCAGAAAGTCAAATTGGGAGTTAGTTTTATTTGGCAGCCATATCACGTTATGAAGTCATTGCAACAGTGGTTTGAAGTCATAACACAACGTCATATGCACAATTTCAGTAAAATTGGATAAGAATTACGCCCTCCAAAGGCTTAAGAAGTCAAGACCCAAGATCGGTTTATATAGCAGCTATATCAGGTTATGAACCGATTTGAATCATACCTAGCGCAGTTGATGGAAGTGATACGAAAACACTACGTGCAAAATTTCATTTAAATCGGACGAGAATTGCGCCCTCTAGAGGTTTAAGAAGTCAAGACCCAAGATCGGTTTATATGGCAGCTATATCTAAACATGTACCGATTTAAACCATACTTAGCGCGTTTGTTGAAAGTAATACCAAAACACCACTCGCAAAATTTCAGTCAAATCGGACGAGTACTGCGCCCTCTAGAGGCTCAAGAAATCAAGACCTAAGATCGGTTTATATGGTATGCTATATCAAAACATGGACCGATTTGGCCCATTAACATTACCAATCGACCTACACTAATAAAAAGTATTTGTGCAAATTTCAAGCGGCTAGCTTTACTCCTTCGAAAGTTAGCGTGCTTTCGACAGACAGACGGACGGTCGAATAGACGGACGGACGGACATGGCTAGATCGACTTAAAATGACATGACAATCAAGAATATATATACTTCATGGGGTCTCAGGCGTATATTTCGATGTGTTGCAAACAGAATGACGAAATTAGTATACCCCCATCCTATGGTGGAGGGTATAAAAAATGTCGCTTATATGATGTGATTTCGCGGGAAGTCCTCGATATATTCTTGATGGCATTTAGGTCAATCTAGCCATGTCCGTCCATATGTCCATCAGTCAGTCTGTTCTCAACCTTCTGAACCACTGTATTTATGGGGAATTCATGCCGCTGTCGAAACTTTATTTAAGGGAGTTGCAGCTTTCGTCATCCGCATCGTATAAGTATCAGGGTTCTGGTCAGTGTATCTGAGATAGACACCACTGTTAAAGGTTGGCCAACGTTTGGTCGGGTAGCCACTCAGTCCAGGGAGTGACATAAGGCAAAATATATGCATGAATGCATGTGTCCATGTTCAATGGCAGCTAGCACGATATTTATGTGTGTGTTTTTTGTTTGTGCCGAAAGTGGAATATTTACAGCACGTAAGAAATCGTAAACAAACCAATAATAATTGTTTTCACCTTTCCATTGTGTACCTTCTTGTGGTGTACTCCATTCGCTGGTATTCCGTACATTTTGCGCATGCGCCACAATGTCGGAGAAGGCTGGGGGGTTAGGTTGGCGGTTTTAAGCGCCACAGGTTTCTCAGAAGAAGTTTCATTGTTAAGTTTGCAATTTTTTTTTCATGGTTGACTAGACACGTGGAAAAAGTGCAATCGACTTTTGAAGCGATAAACCTTGAATTATACCATTTACTACTATTTACCATCAAAAATGTGTTTTAATATTAAGAACAGGCTGATTCGAACTTTTGCATCTTCGCTATATAAACCTACAAAATCCGGAAAAAAATTTGCCGTCCGTCTGTCTGTCGAAAGCACTCCAACTTTCGAAGGAGTAAATCTAGCCGATTAAAATATTGCACAAATACTTTTTATTAGTGTAGGTCGGTTGAGATTGCAAATGAGCCACATCGGTTCATGTTTTGATATAGCTGCCATATAAACCGATCTCGGGTCTTGACTTCTTGAGCCACTAGAGGGCACATTTCTTATCCTATTAAGCTGAAATTTTGCATAAGGTGTTTTATTACGACTTCCAACAACTGTACTGAGTATGGTTGAAAACGGTCCATAACCTGATATAGCTGTCATATAAACCTATCAGGAGTTTTGACTTCTTGAGCGTCTAGAGGGCGCAATTCTTATCTCATTTGGCTGAAATTTTGCATGACGTGTTTCGTTATGATTTTCAACAACTGAGCTAAGTATGGTCTAAATCGGTCCATAACCTCTTACAGCTGCCATATAAACCAATCTTGAATCTTGACTTCTTGGGCCACTAGAGGGCGCAATTATTATCCAATTTGGCTGAAATTTTGTACAACTCGACAAATGCGATCTATGGTGGAGGATATATAAGATTTGGCCCGGCCGAACTTGGCACTCTTATACTTGTTATTTCTCAATTTCGTTTGAAATATGGGTGATGGGAAGCATAACAGGCAAACATAAAAAAACATAAAATTTTATTTTTCAGCAGATTTTTGTACTTAAAACGGCAGATTTTGTTTGCTGATTTAGCTGACCAAAATGTTTGTTAATAGAACAGCCCTATGTTTGCTGAAACAGCAGTAAAGTCAACTTTCCCATTTTTAGCATACAAAAACTGCTGTTTTAGCAAAAATTTTTGCTGCTTGAATTACAAATTTGGTTGAGTGTAGCAAAATTTTCGATAGCAAAAACTTTACTTTTGTTTGACCAATCTGTCACACTTTTTTGCTGAAATAATACGCAAATTAATTTTGTATAAATAAATCCATTACATGGTGCAAATTTTTTTCCTGCAATGAAATCGAAATAATTTCCAATGTTTACAATTCACCCTATAACACAAAGCAAACCGAAAATTTCACTTAGCATAGGTCAATGCATTGCTTATGGCAACGAAAATTGTGTGAGATGTTCATGCGTAATTTAATATTTAGTAGAGGTCTTGTAAAAACATCCCAGCCGATTTTCTTGAAATGTTCACTGGCTTTATAACATATGGATATCGTAAAGGGCGTACCTTTCCTCGTGCCACAAAAACACAGTGGACAGATCGTTGACATGTAAGAATCAAATGAACGATATTTAGTATAAGGCAAGTAAAAATTCGCCCAAGTAGACTGATCGGTTTAATATGGGACTCAAACTAAATAAATAGAGCGAACTTCATGTAAATCGATCTACCAATTTGTCTTCTTTGTCTCCCGGATGTGTTCCCAAATTGATATAGTAACCATATAAACCGACTTGGCTTCTCGGAAACCTAGATGCCTCAAATTTCGAACACCTACCCTAAATGCCCCACTAATCGTTAAAAAACGATTATCTCACTAATATATCTTTCAGTGCATCAATACTTGGAAGGTTTCCGATTGTCTTTCAATGAGATCGTAACTTATTACGTTTACATTTTTTTGTTCTGAACATAAAAGGCGTTGTTTTTTGTCTTGGAGCCAGCCAGCGAACACGTGCCTTTGGCCGCCAGGGAAAAAGCAATCAAGACCGAAAAGTCCACTAACCATGTATGCCTGACCAAAAAGAGGGCTCGTTCAAAGAAACACATTAAAAATGAATAAGAGGATGAAGCTGTGCCACAAAAGAGAATCAAATTCATCTCAAGAGCAAAACAAGACACGTATAATTCCATTCCACACACTCCCATACGAGTGTGTGGGAGAAAATCTCTTGAACGACGTCATCGCCGCAGCACACCAGCAGCAACCTTGGCTAGGTAGCCCAATATCGAACAACAGGTAGATGATAAAAAAAATTCAATGAGGGTCTTCGTCGCCGTTGTCGTAGCCTGATCAAAACTCGTGTGTGGATGGAGTGATATCACATCGTATCTTATAGGCTCGTTAAGCATAATGCTTTAGCTAATTAGCGCTTTAAAGGCGCTTTAAATGATCAGCCAAATGGGAGTTTAATGCTCGACTAACTCACTCATCACGACTAACTCACCTTCATCATAAGAAGGCGCCTGGTTGAAGCTGTATTGAGGTGTATGAGCATGTGTGTGTGTGAAAGTGGTTCTGAGATGCTGCTACGATCGCCATGGATTGATTCCCGCCCGTGGCAATAAAAAATAATTAATTTACCATTAAATAGGATGCTGTAATGTAATGACTTGTCGGCTCTTTGTCGTTGTTGACTGACACCTCCTATAAAAATTAAATTAAAGTGGACATGCAGTTCATGTCAGTTAGTTGTGGTACGTTCTACCTTATGTGATGGGTAAGGTGAATTTAGAAACGATGATGTTATTGAAACCAATTGGGTTAATGAATGTTAAGGTGACCATAATATTTCTTGGCTTGCCAAGGGAATATTATGACTAATGGTAACCAGAACGTTAAGGGGGATTGATATGGTGGTCTTCCCATATGCACAAAGTTAACATTCTATAAAAAAAGTTTTGGGACCCCATAAAGTTGATATATTACTATTCTTTCAATGGGGATAGCTTAAGATTTGTTGATTTGTCATCTAAAGTTCATAGTCTTAGGAGGGATCACCAAAGTATTTTTATCGCATTTCAAATAATGATAAATAACTTTAGATTAGAGACACGTTCTTTAAATTTAACGAGCATAAATTATGTTATGTCTACCTTAAAACTCATTTGTTTCACCTTTGGATGGGGGACAAAATTGGTGTTTGATATAAGATCCTACAAATTATGCAAAGCGTAAATTTTTTAAGTTAAAATTTTCTGAAATGCAGCACAGATTGATAATTGTGTCCAGACAATATCTGTGAGAGTGAAAAGTGTTCACTATACTCTGCCATTCCATAGCGGAGAATTTCACAAATGAACTACAAATGCACATTGTCGAAATTGATTATCAAAATTCGTGCTCTGTGACAACAGCACAATTGAAATCCACTGTTGATAACTCTTTATATTTTAGCAGCTAGTAAATCTAAGGATACTGAGTTATTCATTATTTTACATGCCAAAAATAATGGCATGTACTTACCAAGTTTTTGCTGGGATAGTTGTTTATTGCGATCACAGCCTGCTGCTGAGTTTCATCGTTTAAACCGCGTTGATTCATCGCATAATCGGAGCCTGCAGGACATACTTGAGAGAGTCAGGTAAATGCCTGCTATCGAGACCAGCGAATGGGTTAGCGGCCTTCTCGTTTCCTGTCTCATCCATATGACCAGGGACCCAATATAGCGTGGTTTCGTGATGCCTGTGAATTCGCCCGGATGGTTATAAGAGCGGTACAGCATTTAAGAGGAGGCCACAGTAGCGCAGAGGTTAGCATGTCCGCTTATGACGCTGAACGCCTGGGTTTGAATCCCGGCGAGACCATCAGAAAACATTTCAGCGGTGGTTTTCCCCCCTAATGCTGGCAACATTTGTGAGGTACTATGCCATGTAAAACTTCTCTCCAAAGAGGTGTCAAACTACGGCACGCCGTTTGGACTCGGCTATAAAAGGAGGCCCCTTATCATTGAGCTTAAAACTTAAATCGGACTGCACTCATTGATATATGAGAAGTTTGCGCCTGTTCCTTAGTGGAATGCTCATGGGCAAAATTTGCATTTTTGCAGCACTCAAAAGCCTACACTGAAAATATTTTTGTCCTGATTTTTAAAATTCAAGCCAAAGATTTAAAAAATTAATTTAAAGATTATTAATTTTTTTTTAAGGAAACATTCCCTTTGGTGAAAAATATTTTCACTCATATATTAAGGATTTTTTATTTTAAATGGTAGGTAATAAAAAAATCGAACTTTGCGTCTTGTTATTAAAGACAAAAATCTAAAATGAAGGTAAAAAAGTAGTTGAAAAAGGAAACTTAGGACAAGACAAGAGAATACCGTAGTTAAAGACTCAAAATACCCTTTAAATGTTAAGTTAAAAAAATAATTTACCAAAAAAAAACAATTGGACAGTCACCTATGAAGTAAAACAAGTAAAAGAGTGCTAAGATCAGCCGGGTTGAACCTTATATACCCTCCACCATAGATCGCGTTTGTCGAGTTCTTTTCCCGGTGTCTCGTTTTAGGCAAACAAAGGAAACGAAATTAAAAAAGAAAAGAATTTCTATGGTATTGGAGTTATATCAAGTTATGGTCCGATTCGGATGTTGTAGACAATGGTAGAAGTCATTGTGTAAAATTTCAGCCAAATCGAATTGGAATTGCGCCCTTTAGGGGCTCAAAAAGTAAAACAGGGAAAACGTTTTATAGTGGGAGCTGTATAAGGCTATAGACCGATTCAGACCATATTTGACGCGTATGTTGAAAGCCATGGGAGAAGCCGTTCTACAAAATTTCACCCCTATCAACTAATAATTGCGCCCTATAGAGGCTCAAGAAGTCAAGATCCCAGATCGGTTTATATGGCAGCTATATCTGGTTATGAACCGATTTGAACCATACTTTGCACAGTTGTTGAAAGTCATATCGAAACACGCCATGCAAAATTTCAGCGTCCGTCCGTCCGTATGTCTGTCGAAAGCACGCAAACTTTCGAAAGAATAAAGCTATCCTCTTGAAATTTCGCACAACAACTTGTTATTAGTGTAGGTCGGTTGGGATTGTAAATGGGCCAAATCGATCCATGCTTTAATATAGCCGCCATATAAACCGATCGTGGGTCTTGACTTCTTGAGCCTTTAGAGGGCGCAATTCTCGTCCGCCATGACTGAAATTTTGCACGTGGTGTTTTGGTATCACTTTCAACAACTGCGCTAAGTATGGTTCAAATAGGTCCATGTTTTGATATAGCTGCCATGTATACCGATCTTGGGTCTTGACTTCTTAAGCCTTTAGAAGGCACAATTCTCGTCCGATTTTACTAAAATTTTGCACGTAGTGTTTTGGTATCACATCCAACAACTGTCTAAGTATGACTCAATTCGGTTCATAATCTGGTATAGCTGTCATAGAAAACGATCTTGGATCTTGACTTCTTGAGCCAATAGAGCGGGCAGTTCTCATCCGATTTGGCTGAAATTTTGCATGAGGTGTTTTTTATGACTTACAATAACGCGTAAATCGGTATAGAACTTCATGTAACCGCCATATAAACCGATCTGGTTTCATCACACGTGGTCAAATCAACACCTACCATCTCTTTGTTGAGTACAAAGCTGCCTACGATACTCCTTTACGTTCAAAGGTATTTCAAGGCATGTCTGAGTTTGGTATCCCTGCTACATTAATAAGACTCTGCAGGATGACACCAGCTGATACGCGTTCCTCAGTAAGAATAGGAAAAAATCTCTCCGAACCATTTAATACCAAACGAGGTTTCAGACAAGGAGACAGGCTATCGTGTGATCTCTTTATTATCCTGCTGTAGAAGATTATACGAGATGCAGATGTGAATAGATATGGCACACTAATCACAAGAGAACACATGCTACTCGCCTATGCCGACGACATCGATATCGTAGGTCGGTCACCGGAAGTAGTAACTGCAGCCTTTGAAAGACTAGAAAGAGAGTCAGTGAAAATGGGTCTGGCAGTAAATGTACATAAGACGAAATGGATGGTTTCAACTCCCAAAACACCCTGTACAACCGAGCAGATAAAGAAAATGGAGAAAGTTGGGAACCGCAACTTTGAGACAGTCAGTAACTTTATCTACCTCGGCACCGCCGTAACCGAAACGAATGACACCAGTTTTGAGATTAAGCGAAGAATAATACTGGCAAACAGATGCTACTTTGGACTATGTTAACAGTTTAGAAACAAGGCCACCTCTCGACATACGAAAATTACACTATACAAGACACTGATACTACCCGTGCTGTTATATGGTTCTGAAGCATGGGTACTTGTGGGAAGCAGATGAGGCAGTGCTTGGAGTATTTGAGAGAAAGATTCTTCGTAAAATATATGAACCAGTTTGCGTTAATGGAGAATATAGGCGACCTATGAACCACGAGCTGTACTACGACGATAGCATAGTTACACGCATCAAAATACTACGGCTGCGTTGGCTAGGTCATGTTGTCAGAATGGATGAAGAAGCTCCAGCAAAAAAGTCTTTTGAAGGCAAACACGGTGGTACACGCAAATCGGGAAGACCAAAAGCCCGATGGAAAGATCAAGTGGTGGGAGACACCTCGAAACTTGGTGACAGAGATTTTAGAATGAGCGCAGAAGATCGAGGCGCTTGGAACGCTATTCTACGCTCGGCTAGTGGAACAAATATACTGTCATAGGCAATTAAAATAAAGTAAAGTAAGCATAGCAGTTCTTATTCAATATTCTTTGTTTGCCTAAAAAGAGATACCGCGCATAGAACTCGACAAATGCTATCCATGGTGGAGGGTATACAAGATTCGGCCGGGCCGAACTTACCACTCTCTTACTTGTTTTCTTTTTTTACACTCCCCTCGTATAGTCATCGGAACGGTACATCACTTAAGAACCTTGAACGCTTCGCTTAGAAAATTCCGCAAAATACAATTTTCTAAAAATACAACAAATTTTAATTTTGATCCGCTCCTTCTTCTGCAGAATCAAGGTTGCTGTCAGCTAACTTTTAAAACTGATCAATTTGCAACAATTTGCACAATTTATGCTCCCGTTAACTACTTACTCTATGCCATACCAGTTTAAATTAAAACAGGATTAAGTTTTCTGTCGCAATAATAATTCGCAGTTTTATTTGATTCGATTGTTTGAAAATGTTCTCACTAGTTCTTCTTTATTTTTCATTTATGAAGTTTTTTGATTTTCTATAACATCTCAACTAAAAGAGAGGACTATTGTATAAATACTTATGCTGTGTTTATGTTTTTCTTCTATTCACGTCCATTTCTTAAACTTAAATCTAGTTGTATATAACATTTCTTTATCTGTGGTTACAATTTGTCGAATTGATTTTCTTTCACATTTTCAATGAAAATATTTAAGGGAGAAAAACAAACGTAATGCAATTATGTATGTATGTGTGCTTGTTTCGAATGTATTTGTGTTTGAGTGTATTTATATTGGAATATGATATTTTTTTAAAATCATTATGAAAAATGTTGCTATGTTTTGTAGGGATTTGTTATACTTAAACCTAGTTATTGTTTTCAATTGCAATTTAATATGTATGTGTAATATTGTTGTTGTTTTTTCACATATGTTCACAAATTTCTGTTCGCATTGTCCTTGATTTACATGAGTTCAGTGTTGGTTTTTTATGAATTGTATGCATTGAAATTTTTTTAATAAAATGTTGTTACTAAGGAAATGTGCCTAACGGCCATTTTTTACTAAAAGGAATAAGGTTTAACTTTTCCGTGTGATGGCAGCAAGGTTGGTATTACAGCAAAAATTATTTTCATTAAAATTCACTTAACAATTTTTTTAATGAATATTCTCTTATATCGAAGATATCTGCATATTTTAATTTTTAATTAAACTGAAACGGCTGAACCGATTACCTTGACATTTTCACAGATTGTGTACGTTGGTCTGGAAGGAAACATAGGCTATACAATTTTTTGATATCGAAAGGGGGATGGACCCTCCCCTTACCCCAAAAGTACTACCCAAAAATTAAAGTGGACTGATCGTGACAATATAGGATTCAAATAAAAGGTATTCAAGAGTAGAGTACGAATTTCATAAAAAAAGTTGGGTCCAAGTACCTGGGGGGCCGCCACAGCCCCAAAACCTCTTAAAATAGATTTTTTGGACGATCATGACAATATGGGAATCAAATGAAAGGTATTATAGACTAGATTGCGAATATGTTCAGGTTGATTGCGTTATAATAAGTTGATTTCGGAATGGGGCGGACCCTCCTCCGTTACCCAAAAACACCACCCAAAATCAAAAGTGGACCTATCGAGACAATATGGGTATCAAATGAAAGTTATTGGAAAATAGAATACGAATATGGTATGCATGCAATGCACCCATCAGCTCTTCCGGAAATATCAGTACCCATCAGTAACGCCGGAAATATTCCATCAGATCCGTATGCTTTCAATGGTTGAAAGCTCCTCAATGTTGCCTTTGCCACATATATGTAATAATAAACCTCCGATCAACATCATTATTCGAAGATTCCGGTGTATCCGTGAGTCCCTTCATATCTTCTTGAAAATGGGTTTTTATCAAAAGCTTTAACATGTCCTTCGTTGTCTCTGCCCTCACTCCCACGTCATCTACTAACGTTGCAGCTTGAACATGGGTTTTAGAGAGAAACTTTTTATCTTGGCGGGGTCATCAAGGCTATCGACCTGTTCGAAAAAAAAGCCTGCAGGAGGCACACTTTGTCTTTCTGATAATCTTGTTGTATTTCTTGAGCCTTGAGTCATCTAATAAACTGCTGCTTTTCTACGTCGAGCTCTGTTATGAAGCCAGCAGAAACTATTTCCCATTGTGACGAATCTCTCCGGTCATCCAAGGGTTTTCTTATGTTCATTTCCTTTCTCGGAGAGGAAAACTATATTAGAAAGAACCCACTATTTCAGTCGCTTGGACAATGTAAACTATTCCAAGTTTTCTTTCGTGTCTTCCGAATTTTGTCTAGTTGGTTTTCAACTTATTACGAAAAGGGTACTAAAATTAGCATTTCTTAAAGGAAAGGCTACTAAAATTATCCTTTCTAAAAGGAAAGGCTACTAAAACTACAAGTTCTCAAATGAATGGTTACTAACTTTACCCTTTCACAAAGAAGAGGGTATTTATACTACCCTTTCATTAACAGATATTCACATTGAAATTCAATCTCGACACATAAAATAATATACCTTGTGTACAAAGTATATGGCTATTGCAGGGTCAGAACTCGACCAAAAATTTTTGACAGAATTCTACCAAAATTTTTTGATGTAATTCTACCAAAATTTAACATATGTATTCCCTGATCCGTTTTATACTCTCAGATATATACGCAATATATTTATACCCTACACCACTACTGTGGTACAGAGTATTATAACTTAGTGAACTAGTTTGTAACACCCAAAAGGAAGAGAGATAGACCCATTGATAAGTATACCGGTCGACTCAGAATCACTTTCTGATTCGATTTAGCTATGTCCGTCTGTCTGTCTGTTCGTCTGTCTGTCGGTCTGTCCATGTTAAATTGTGTACAAACTACAGGTCGCAATTTTCATCTGATCGTCTTTAAATTTGGTATGGACATGTATTTAGGCCTAGAGACGAAGACTATTGAAATTGGAAACAAGTAAAAGAGTGCTAAGTTCGGCCGGGCCGAATGCCATGATCGACACGTATGTTAAAGATCATGTGAGAAGCCGTTGTACAAATCGGATAATACTTGCGCCCTTTAAATACTCACGAAGTCTAGATCCCACATCGGTTTTTACGGTAGCTATACCAGGTTATGGACCGATTTGAACTATTCTCATTGACCAATCTTGCTAAAATTTTGCACAACGCTTTTCTCGACGAGTACCACATTACCAAATTTTGGATAATTTGCAATAATGTTGTCATTTGTGAACCGTAGTTATTACAGTTTATTAACCCATCTGAAAACATCCGGCGAGGTCCAACAGAATTGGTTCAGAATTAGACATAGCTCCCACTTTATACCTATAGGGTGGGTGTAAGGTATTATAAAGTCGGCACCACCCGACTTTTGCCTTTCCTTACTGGTTTTATACAGTAGATATATAAAACATGTCGTCTGAAAGAACCTTTAGTATCGTATGGCTACGAACAACTACTCGACTTGGTGACAACCTGCTCAACTTGGTAGCACAACCTGCTCAACCACCCATCAATTCAATGCGTAGAAGAAAAAAACCATTGAATCCTAATATAAACGCAGTTCCATCTAATATTGAAATTCCAATGGATCAGCAACCATCAACCAGTTTAGTCGCCGATTACACGAGACTTAATACTCTGCCGCCTTCTGGCCTATTGACTCCATCGAACACAGCTACTTCACCAAGTGCTCCTAGTGCCTCTGCCTTACCGTCTGGAACAACAAGATATTTATTTAAAACACGGATCTCAATCCAATCAGCATTTCAGTCATCTCAACCAAGATACACATTGATTGCCCTTGGTGATTTTAATCTTCCTCAAATTAACTGGATTCATTCGTCCGAGTCAAATGATTTAACACCCTTGATATCCAATGGCATTTCTAATGAATGCATCGGCATATTGTTAAATTTTGGTCTTTTTCAAATTAATTACATAAACAATTCATTTTCTAAATTACTCGATCTTGTTTTCGTTAATCAACCATCTGAGTTATGTTTAAGTTATAATGACCCGGTTGTAAGTCCTGAGGATAGATATCATCCGACAATCAAATTGCTTATACCCTATCCCAATCTTAAAGTTAAAAGAGATGTTGCAATTGAAAAAGTGTACTGTTTTGCCAAAACTGATTACTTCAAACTGAACTCACTACTCTCATCTGTTCATTGGAATGAAATTTTCAGATCTAAAGATATCAATGCAATGATTTCAACTTTTTATACTGTGCTACTTGACTTTATTTCTCAATCTGTCCCTACAACTACTTTTTGCAATGCTTCTGGTCCTCCATGGAATACAACCAATCTTTCTAGGCTGAAGAACAAGAAGAATAAATTACATAAAAGGTTTCAACGCTCAGGGTCAACGTCTGACTTTTCGATGTATTCATTAACAAGATGCGAATATAATAAAGAAAACCAATTGGCGTATGGTAGTTATTTGAATAAAACTAGAAATCAATTGAAATCAAATCCTAAATCCTTCTACAAATTTGTGAATTCAAAGCGCCGTTGTAATAGTTTACCGATCTTTCTTAGATATAAAGATAATGTAGCTGATAACGATTCAGGCATGCCAACATCTTTGCTGACTTTTTTAGCACTACTTACTCAGATAATTATTATGATTTATGTGGAACATATCCATACACAATCAACAATTCAGCTTTTATAGACATGTCTGGGATTAGCGAAAACGTAGGACTTGAAAATTTAAGGTCACTAAAGATAACTTTTAATCCCGGTCCAGATGGAATTCCATCGAATATATTAAAGCATTGCGCTCTCGAACTTTCGTATCCCCTTTGTACACTTTTCAACAGTTCATTAAAGCATCGATATCTGTCAGAATTGTGGAAGCAATCTTATATAAGACCGTTATTTAAAGCCGGAAATCGCAATGAGATTTCTAATTACAGGGGAATTTCAATTTTGAATGCTATTCCTAAGCTATTAGAGAAAATTCTGACTGACACTATTTCACATAAAGTCTCTTCTATATTGTCTCCCTACCAACATGGGTTCCGGAAATCGAAATCGACGATAACAAATATTTTAGAGTTTACTTGTTTGGTCAACGATGGCTATACCGATTTCATATAAAGCATTTGATAAAGTCAATCACAACCTTCTGTTAAGAAAAAGAGATCTTATTGGTTTCAGTCCATCTTTACTAAAGTGTACGTCCAGTCAGATATGATCTCTCATATCTGACTGGACGTACTCAAAGAATTAAATTTGGTACTGCAGTTTCCAAATCAATTGTTGTCTCTTCAGGTGTTCCACAGGGTAGCCACCTTGGCCCTGTGCTGTTTTGTTTGTTCATAAACGATCTCCCTTTTACTTTAAAACACTCAAATATTTTGATGTATGCAGATGATGTAAAGATCTTTAGATCAACGAGAGACTCTGATGAACAGTGTTATCTTCAGTATGACCTTGATAGACTTTATTTCCAAATGCAAACACATATCATTTTCAAGAATAACCTCTCTTAAAACTAGCTACTTTTTGGGTTCCAATCAGCTTGAAGTAGTCTATAGCTTTGAAGACCTTGAATTTCTTCTAGACCAACGCTTAAACTTCCGTCAACACATCTCAATGGTTGCAAACAAAGCACGTAGTGCTCTTAGCTTCATGAAACGCTGGAGTAAAGAACTTAATGATTTCTCTGTGACGAAAAACTTATATAAGTCGCTAGTTAGAAGTAATCTCGAGTACGCTTTAGTGCTATGGGATCCGTACTACAATATTCATTTTGATTTGATAGGATCGGTTCAAAAACAATTTCTATTATTTTGTCTCCGTTGAAATGGGTGGGACAGAAGTTCATTACCTTCGTATGAATACATTAAAAAGTAGTAGAACAATGCTGAACATTACATTTTTTTTTCATGGTCAAATAGATTCCTTCTTTCTTTTCAGTCGAATTTTCTTTAACGTTCCTATCAGATCTACCAGATATTTTGATCTTTTGAAAATGTCTAATTATAAAACCAACTATGCCATTAATGATCCTTTTCGGCAGCTATGTTATCAATTTAATCAACTGAAAGATTTAATAGGTCTATCTGAGAATCAAGAAAGTTTAAAAAGGAAAATTATATAAGTTTTAAATTCTTACGTTAATACATATGTAAATATATTGTTTTTAATATGTAAGGGTATTTATTATCTATAGAGTTAAAGTTAGAAAAAAAAAATTATGTGTTATTTGCACTATGATTCTAAGTCTGAAAATTTGAATTTACTTACCCTCTTTTATTTTCGAAAGCACTTGAAGAGGCATGCTCTTCAAGTGCTTTCGAATTGTTCAATACTTTTTGTAAACTAGTTCAGTTTTTTTTCCACATCATCAGTACAAGGACAATGGTTTGCATACATTTCTGACACCCTCTTTTAATCCAATGATCAATTAATTTAACACCAATCGTTTTATTTGTTTTCGGTCTAAAACTATTTTGACACAATCAAAATATATTCGCTTATATTCTTTAAAAATTAAACATAATAATTTTTAATAATATTTATAATAATAAAAAACGATCTATTCCTCTAGTTTAGTTTCATAGATGCATTTTTAGTTTATATTAGACTAAAATTAAAGATGTTTGGTTTTCATTGTTAAGTAAATCGTATCGTAATAATAGATATACTAAAAATTAATTATTTTCATACGTATATAGTTTTAAATATATGTATATATAATAAATGTTTATTTGTTTTGCATGTAAACATTTAAATGTACTTACACAAGTAGCAGATCTCTTCTCACAGATGCTCTCTTTCCGAAAGATATGTAATGAAACGAAAAACATGCATTTTCTAACAACATTTCGTCCAACTCACAGACCCATTGTCTTTCAGTACGTCCTTGGTTTGTTTGATTTGTGATTGATCCGTCTTCTCTCTTAGTTTTGGGATCTGGGTGATATGCTTAATGTAAAATATGTTTGTGTTTGTGTTTTTTGTATAAATCAATGAATATGTTTGGTTTACTTGGGTTTTTCTTTTTGGTTTTTGTTTTAAGAAAAATTATTAAATAAAGTCATTCTTATATATTGTCAAAGAGTTTACTTGATTTTTTCTCTCTTAAGTTTCAATTAGAATTTCAAAGTTTTTATGATTTCATTATGGGTAAATATTTTTTTGTTCTGCTGTAATTAAAATCTATTTTGATATCGATTGCGATTGTAATAAGGACTATTGACATTCAGTTGGTTGTCATTGAAATCATTGTAATCATCGGTTTCCTGTGAATCTTCTTCTTTATAGATTGATTTCAGCGAACCCGGAAACGGTGTAGCCAGTTCTGAACTATATGAATTGGCATCCTCATCACTATTGTCGAACGGATTCACGGCAACGTAGGAGGCCGAAAAGCCCTTCAATATGACGCTGCTGTCTGTCTTAAAGCGCACCAACAGGGAATCGGTCAAGGATATAATGTCTTGGGGTATCTAAGAAAAAAATTAAAATTAAAACAAATATAAGAAACATGAAAAAATATTTGCTATGATACTATTTTATCTAGCATGTAAGCGGCTTTGCAAGAGAGAACAACGCAAATACAGTCCCTTGTCAGGCCATACTCACGTACCATACTCTTTTCCACTCTCTACTAACGGGATCATACAATGATGATAGGTTACCTTAAATTAAGGTTTTGGACCCATAAATGGCGCATTTATTGTCCGATGTCGCCGAAAATTGGGACAGTGAGTTAAGTTAGGCCCCTCGACATTCTACTTCAAGTCGCCCCAAATCGGTCCAGATTTGAATATAGCTGCCGTATAGACCGATCTCTCGATTTAAGGTTTTGGTGCCATAAAAGGGGCATTTATTGTCCGATTTCGCCGACATTTGGGACAGTGAGTTGTGTTAGGATCTTCGATATTTTTCAGCTACTTGGCCTAAATCGGGCCAGATATAACTGTCATATTGACCTATTTTGTTATACACATTTGAACAATGACTTGTACTTATTAGTATTTGGTCCAAGTCGGAACATATTTCGTTATAGCTGCTATGGGGCATAATGTGTGCATTTTTCACCTGATTTCGACGAAAGGTGGTTTACATATATACCCGAGGTGGTGGGCATCCAAAGTTCGGCCCGGCCAAACTTAACGCATTTTTACTTGTTTCAAATGGCATAGTTCCCCACAAATGTAGCCAGCATAGGAGGGGATGGATAACCACCGCTGAAAATTTTTTTTTTTTTTTTGGGTCATAATAAATTAAAAGTTTGCTTTGTTTGATGGTTTTTTTATCGTAGCTTCCTGAAATTCAAAAATCGCAAATATATATAAAAGTACTCACCGTATTGCCACAATATTGACCATACATTGGACCACTGTTCTCCTCCATGCCCGAAAAGACCTGAACGTAGTCATAAGTGCAATTTTCGCTACTCTCCAAATCGAAGGTTAAGAATATCAATTGAACGTAGCTATTAGGTGAAGCCTGAATGGTCCACTCACAATCCATATTGATGTCATAGTTTAAATTGCCAAAGCGCGAGTGAGAATAGAATTGCTGTACCTGATTGGTGGCACGCAAGTAACCTCCGCAAGCTAAAAACAATTAAAAATAATTTTTGAAAAATCACATTAAGTTGGTCGACTTGCAAAAGTGATGTCTCAACTTACATGTGGAATGGACGGCGGTGAAACCGCTGTGTTGCTTATTTTTATCAGTTTTCAGAACCATGTACAGCTGATTAGTTGAAGAGGATATGGGATAGGGTATCTTTTCGCCACAGAAGCGCCCCAAAAGGGAACTACTTTCCGAGTCACCATCGTAAATGGCCACATTATCGTAAGCGCATTCCTAAAAAAGATTAAAAGTAAGAAAAAATTTCGAAGATTATTATAGGCAAAAATATCTTCTTCTTTATTTGCTAATTCGATTTTCGAATTTTTAGCGACCTATACAATTACAAGTAATTCTTTACAAGCTTTTAAAGTTTTTTCATCACTTCATCATTGGTTTCTGTATTTTTCGCATTGCTCAGAAGTCTGTCCGCGTTTCGAATTCCCGTTCATGGTTGAATATTGTCCAGCCAGGTTGTTCCTTTTCTTACTCCCACGGGCCTTCCAGGAATATTCGCCCGCATTATACTTTGCAATATTTTCAATTTGGGATTCCTCATAAAATGTCCCAGGTACCATGTCTTTCTGCTCATTATGGTAGTTAGCAAGTCTCTTTCACAATGCATCTTTCTTAGAACTTCTGCCTTCGACACAAAATCT
This sequence comes from Stomoxys calcitrans, assembly GCF_963082655.1. Classification (NCBI taxonomy): domain Eukaryota; kingdom Metazoa; phylum Arthropoda; class Insecta; order Diptera; family Muscidae; genus Stomoxys; species Stomoxys calcitrans. The sequence goes on from NC_081553.1 coordinate 9,527,366, forward strand.
GTCCATGGTATTTTTAGTACGCGTCTGTAGACCCAGTTTCGAACGACTCGAACTTCTTTAAATCAGCTGATTTTATGGTGCATGTCTCTGCTGCATTTAGTAAAACAGACTCATATATGTCTTCATGAAACTTCATCCTTAGATTTATATCGTGACTCGTAAGTAGTTTTTGTACTTCAAAATTTCCTCTCCATTTTTTACGGCTTCTAATTTCTCCAGAATACCACTATTTTTCCGTATTTTAAAATTGATTTATTTATCTAGCAATGCCCCTTACCTGATGTGATTCCACTTTGAATTCATTGAATATCAATTTGATGCGATGTCCTGGCGTTGTGGAGAAATGCCAAACGCAATCGGCATTCGGAGGATACAGGTCAGGATAATTGGGACTGTATATTGTACCGAATGGGGCCGATATCTCATGTTTACACTCGCCCTCCTTACAATCATGACCATTTTCATGCAACGAATAACCATTGTGGCATGAGCACATGTACGAGCCTATTGTGTTGCGACACTCATGCTGGCAGCCTCCATTATTTATGGAGCACTCATCAATGTCGGTAAAGAAAACTGCTGCAAATCCAGATTTTTGTATAGATTTGTCGGAATGGAATTCCACACGCAAAGCATTTTCTTCCGATGTGGCTGTTGGCGGTATGGAACTACCACAAAAGCTGCCTATTTTCTTTAGGCGATCATCTCCTAATTTCGAATAGATCGTCACTTTGTCATAACCACACTCCGATTGATGATGAGTTGCTCCCTCCAAATCGAAATGTGTGAAATTCAAAGAGATTTTGTGCTTAGGTGGTGCTATAATTTCCCAAATACAATCCTTGAGGAAGGGATAGGTGTCGGGGAATGAGGGCGAGGTAATGGTGCCATTGGGATATTCAATGACTCCACCACAGGCATCTTCACAATGCTTCTTGTCACTGTGCAGCTCATAGCCAATGTGACAACTGCACTCATAGCCGCCCAGGGTGTTGATGCACTCATGCTCACATCCATGATTTTGGGTTTCACACTCGTCCACCTCCTTCATGAAAGTGGCCGAGAAACCAGGTTTCTGCACCGAAGTATCCGAAACGAATTTTACAAACATCGAGTCACCAATGGACCTGAGGAAAATTACAGAGTTGGTTAGTCGATTTGAAGAGGGATTTAACACTGGCAGCTTACTTCATATTGGGCGGTGGTTTATAGCCACAAAATACTCCAATCAAGGGTGAATCTTGGGTGGGTCCATCCCTAATTTCCACATAGTCATAAACACAGCTGTCGTGATTCTCGACTTCGAAAGACTGGAATTTCAAAGCCACTTGATATCCTTTGGGTACAGTGATTTTCCAAATACACTCCTTATTTGGTAGATATTCCAAAGGGTAATTGGGTGATTCCAATCGCCCTTCAGTATCATCGATATTCAATTCGCCACCGCATATAACTAAAAGTGGAAAGAAATATTGACTTAAAATAACTCCAACTTCAAATGCTAGAAATTTTAAACTAAATTAGAATACAAATAAGTAAAAAGGCACTAAGTTCGGCCGGGCCGAACTTTGGATACCGACCACATCGAGTATATATGTAAATCTTTGGGCCGAACTTTGGAAGCCCACCACCTCGGCTATATATATAATCCTCCTTTTGTCACAATACAGTGAAAATTGGAAAACTTATGCAGCCAAATTCAGCAAATTTCAGGGAAATCGGATAAAAAGTAAAGCATTTATGGGCTTTATAAGAAGATCAGTCTTTATGGCAGTTATATCTAAATATAATCCAATCCGAACCATATTTGGGATGGATGTCGGGGGCCTAAAACTACCCACTGTTTCAAATTTCAGCGAAATCGGATAAAAATAAAGCTTCATGGGCTTCAGACCCTTTATCGGCAGATCGGTCTATATGACAGATATATGTAAATATAGTCCAACATCAACCCATATTAAGATCAGATATAGGAAGGCTCAAAACAACTCACTGTTTCAAATTTCAGCGAAATCGGGTAATAAATTAAGCTTTTATGGGCTTCTGGCCCTTTATCGGCAGATCGGTCTATATGGCAGCTATATCTAAATATAGTCCGATCTGAACCATATTTGGGTCCTATATTAGGAGGCATAAAACTACTCACCGTTTCAAATTATAGTGAAATCGGTTGAAAAATAATGCTTTTATGGGCTTCAGACCCATTATTTTGAGATCGGTCTATATGGCAGCTATATCTAAATATTGTCCAATCTGAACCATATTTGGATCCTATGTCGGCAGGCCTAATAATACTCACCGTTTCGAATTTCAGCGAAATCGGTTGAAACATAAAGCTTTTATGAGCTTCGGACCCTTAATCGGGAGATCAGTCTATATGACAGCTATATCTAGATATAGTCTGATCTGAACCATGTCGGGAGGTTTAAATTAATCCACTGTTCAATTTCAGCGAAATCGGATAAAAAATAAAGCATTTAAGGGCTTCAGACCCTTCATCGGCAGATCGGTATTTATGGCAGCTATATCTAAATATCGTCCGATCTGAACCATATTTGGGCCAGATATCGCGAAGCCTTAAGCAACCCACTGTTTCAAATTTCAGCAAAATCTGATAAAAAATTAAGCATTTATGGGTATTATATATCAATTTTTGAAGGCAATAGAGTGATTACAACAGACGGACCGACAGACGGACGGACAGACACACGGACATCGTTAAATCGTCTTAGAATTTTACGACGATCCGAAATATGTATACTTTGTAGGGTCGGAAATTGTTATTTCGATGTGTTGCAAACGGAATGACTAAATGAATACACCCCCTATCCTACGGTGATGGGTAAAAAATTGCGCCCTCTGGTTTATAGAGAACCTATATCTTAATATAGACACTTAAAAATAGTTACGATAGTGTTATCCACTGATGCACAGTGGGATTAAGTAAAAAACGCTATTAAAAAATCTCATTAGAATTTTGAATGGTTAATGCGAGGTCATGTGCAAAATTTTAAGGCTCTAGGTAGTATTGGTAGCCTCTTGGCATGCCTCTTCATTTGGTCAAGTCGGTATTTCGAAAATTGGTTCGGGGTGACCGAGAGAAGGCTTAGAACGAACCCAAAGTCCCAACAGCTACAATGGTGGTGTCAGGCCATAGAATGTTGTCTGCTACGAAGCCGCTATCACCAATAAGAGAGAGACTCTGCTTTCGTAGATCAATGTTAAATTGACATGTATCGTTTGGTGGGATCTGGCCAGATGCAGCGATGGATTTTGTCAAGAAGGAAGATACTCCTTGTCGACCAACGGCACACGCAACGAGTCCCTTAAATAGTAAATCCATACTTGGGACACTAAAGGACTGAAATCGCAATCTTTCAACCACTGACTGGAAGATTAGTTGATTGGATGAGGCTGATGGATGATGGATGATTAGAAACGTGCAATATTAGTACTAAACTCTGGCTTTCTCGCAGACCTCAACAAGTCGGTAGGAGTTGTATCCTATAGATTCCTCAAGTTGAGACTGAAGGTGTATAGAAGCGGTAGGGGATTCTGGAGATGACTCAGCATTTGTTGCTGAACACTTGTTCGAGTAATTTTGGACAAATATCTCTAAAGTTTGGCGAATTGCGGCTGACTGGAAATCTCCCTGCCATGATCAAAACAGGAGGGGAAGTCCTCGAGAAGCAACCCGATAAGCCCTGTGTGGGTGTGTCGTCCGAATGAACTGGGCTCAAGGTGTGCGCCAGTGGGGAAGGACGGAACTCAAAAGGTACTTCGACAGTAACAGCTAGTGAAGCATCTAAGGAGGAATCGTCCACACCGCAAGTGTCCAGCGTACTGAGGAGGAGTAGGGGGATTCTGGAGACTACTCAGCATTTGTTGCTGAACACTTGTCCGAGTAACTATCAACAACTATCTTTTAAGTTCGGCGGAATACGGTTGACTGGAAATCTCAATGCCATGATGCAAACAGGAGGGGAAGGCGTCGAGAAGCAACCCGACAAGCCCTGTGTGGAAGTGTCATCCGGATGAACTGGGCTCAAGATGTGCGCCTCACGGACGGAACTCAAAAGGTACTTCAACAGTAGCAGCTAGCGAAGTATCTAAAAAGGAATCGTCCACACCGCAAGTGTCCAGCATCCTGAAGAGGAGTAAGGGGATTCTGGAGACCACTCAGCATTTGTTGCTGAACACTTGTCCGAGTAACTATCGACAACTATCTCTTAAGTTTTGCGGGTTGCAGTTGACTGGAAATCTCCCTGCCATGATCAAAACAGGAGGGAAAGTCGTCGATAAGCCATGTGTGGGTGTGTCGTCCGGATGAACTGGGCTCAAGGTGTGCGCCAGTGGGGAAGGACGAAACTCACATCGACACATCGACAGTAACAGTTAGTGAAGCTTCTAAGGAGGAATCGTCCACACCGCAAGTGTCCAGCTCCCTGAGGAGGAGTGGTTCCACTGCTTTCAAAAATACCCCTGTATTCATAAGGAAACTCGTCAAGACGACCAGTTCCATAAACTCCTGGTAGACTCAGACGACGAGGCAAAAGCAAAAGTGGTAGAAATTCTGAACACTGACAATGGCCGGGTTCCCGCATTTTTATATACAACATTATGAAGCGGCTTTGGCGGTACCAGAGGTTCAATGGTAGAACAAGATGGCAACCTCTTCTAATATTTCTGTGGTATCACAATGGACGAAAACGTTTGAATCTGATTGCTGGAAGGCACTTCAACCTAATCTATCCTGATTAGAATGGACACAGACGGTTACGACCCTAAAGAATATATATATTGTTAGGTCAATATTTTGACGTAATTTGGATGGATTTAATGGATTAAAGAATGAATGCAATAAATGAATAAGGAATGAATGCTTAGTTGTTTTCAATTAAGGTGCAGAATTGTAGGAGTTTAGAAACTCCAGAGCGTGACCTATAAGCAATTGAACTAGGGAGTAATCTTGGGCCACTTTGATGAATTACTACGTATTTTATCAACATTCGTAGGCAAAATGAATAAAAATCAGTGTTATAATCAATAACTAGCTGATGCGGCCACCTTTAAAATATAAACTCTACCCATATGCCTGTGCTTAATCGACTTTCCATTCCATACCTTAAACATTGACTAGCCAATATTTCTGTGTTATACTCACCATCAAATTCTGCTTTAAATCCACGATAACCCTCGGTGCGATGGGTGTTGACATAGGTCAACAACATCCGGCTGGAAACGGTTGTCAATGTTTCGCTATTAACTTTGCCACAGAAGCGAGCTATTAAAGGTGATTGATGCCAGTAACCATCGCGAATTTCCAAATAATCTGATTGGCAGTTTTCCGATTTGAAAATGTTCTGCAAAAAAAAGCACCAAAAGAAGTCAAAATCATGCCATAGACCATTTTTCATATATTGCCCAAAAAAAAAAGAAAAAAACTCAATAAAAGCCTTCTAAGCACATATACAGCAATGTTCAAGCGGAAATGCATTTTACATTAACCCACACACACACACGCACACACACAGCAATAGTCTGCCAATGAGAACATTAATGTCTAAAACACAGTTTCGGCTATTCGTTTGACTTTGATTTTATGCGTGTGTGTGTGTGTGTGTGTGTATGAATGCATTTAAGGATAATATATTGTAGCTGAAGCATTACCACACACATACTCACTTACCAAATTTTCCAATTTCAAAACCACTCGCTCGCCATGTGTGGCCGTTATGCGCCACTCACAATGTTCCGTTTCGTTGCTCAATGCACCGGCCGTATAGTACGAGGGACTGGCAAAAATTCCCGTATTCTCCTGGAAGGTGCGACCACATTTCGGACATTTATACAGCAAATTCGCCTGGGCTATATCACCAGCACTCAAACGCAAACGCTGGCCAATTTCCGGTCGCTTGCGTCCCTTGACTTCGATGGGCAGTATCGTGTCCAGATAGGTCCCTTTAGAGAAGGTATTGCGTGCATAATGCATTATCGAGTCATAGTCGTAGGCCATGCCCAACGAGTCAACTTCATCTGGCGTTAATTTATTGAAATTGTAGTCCTGACCCTTCATGATGTTGTTGTGCTCAATGATAACGTGCTTCTCGCGATCCGGCCGAGTGTGCTCATGCCAAAAGCCCACAACATGACCGAGTTCATGAACAACAATGCCAAATTTATCACAATTGCGGCCAATGGAAATAGCCTGTGGTCCATTGCCTCGCTTGCCAACAAATGAACAGCAGCTAGAATGCGTTAACGCATCCCACAGAACATAGAAATGGTGTGGAGGGTGATCGGATGGCGACAGAACGGCGGGGGGGAAGAAGAAATAAATTTGAAAATAATATTATTGAATGGTTGCCCATTTAAATGGAGCGTAAAGTTGATAACAATAATGGCTGAAACCACCGTCACCGTAACCACTACAAACTGTGGTGCAACTGTGAATGGTGCACCGAAAAAAATGTTAATTCCTTTGTAAACACAAATTTAGTTTAGCGAGAAAAAAGGGCAAAAAATTTTTAAAAGCATTAGCGTTTTACAAATTGCTTAAGGATAAGTTTGTATTATAACGAATAAAAGCCCCATGGGAAATTACCATTCAGGTTGAAGATACTACGCCAGTTGGGCAAAATCCTAAAAGAATTAAGCTAATTTAGGCCATAAATTTTTCTCTACACCGGTATTGAAAATAGGTCTGTCCACGCGTTGATCGCTATACCATATTTGATATATCTTTATATATAAAAATCAATTTGTGTTTGTATGTTCCTTATAGACTCAGGAACGGATTTTCTTGAAATTTTCACGAATGGTGCATAAAAATCCCGTGGTGAAAATAGGGTACTACATTTTTTGATATCTGAAGGGGGAGGGCGGACCCCCTTACCCTAATTTTCAGAAACGCCAGATCTCGGAGATGGATGGTGTGATATAACCGAAATTTTGTGTGCTTTCATAAGGTCCCCAAAAATAAAAATTTGGTATCCAAATTTCGGATGGAGTACCTAGGGGGGCCGCCCCAACCTAAAACCTACCAAACAGATATTTAGACCAATCACGACAATATGGGACTCAAATGAAACGTATTTAGGATAAGAAAACGTATCTGACATCCAATTGTGGGACCAAGTGTTAGGGGGACCACCCCAACCCCCAAAACACCCCTAAATCGGACATATCTACCGACCATGGCAATATGGGACTCAAATAAAAGGTATTTGCGAGTAGAATACGAATCTAATATCTAAATGTGGGACCACGTTTCTGGGGGTCCATCCCTTCCCCAAAACACCCCCCAAACAGGACTTATTTACTGACCATGGGAATATGGGGCTTATATAAAAGGTATTTGAGTGTAGAATTCCAAATATGGGACCAAGTTTTTGGGGGGCCGCCTCTCCTCAAAAACATCCCCCAAAGGGGACAAATTTACGACCATAGCAATATGGGGCTCAAATGAAAGGTCTTTGGGAGTAAAGCACGAGACTGACATCAATATTTGGGAAAAGTGTCTATTGGGCCACCCCACCCCCACAACACCACCCAAATAGGAAGTATTTTGAGCCCCATATTGCTATTGCAATATGGGGCTCAAATAAGAGGGTTATTAGAGTATAACAGGAATCCGATATATATTTTCAAGGCCAACTCAATGCGTGGGCGCCCATCCCCCAAAACACCCCCCTAAGCCGGTCATGTTTGCCGACTATGGAAATAAGGGGCTCAAATTGAAGGTATTTGGAAGTAGACCACGTATCTGATATCAGCATTAGGGACAAACTGTCTTGGGGACGTCCCACCACCATAACAACCACCAAATAGGACGTATTTGCTCACCAAGACAATTTGGGTCTTAAATAGAGTGGAACTAAATATTTGTAGATTTTAGGGCCAATACCCCAAACCGGACATATTTGCTGACTTTTGTAATAAGGAGTGTAAATGAGATTAGAAAACGAATTTGATGTCCAATTTTGAGGCCAATGTTATTATGGGGTTCAAATAAATTATATATAGATATATGAGGATAGAGCACATTTCTGATATATTTTCCCAATCCCCAAAACACCTCTAATCCCAATCCCCAAAACACCCCTAAATCGGTCATATCTACCGACCATGTCAATGTGAAGCTTAAATAAATGATATTGGGTGGAAGAGCAAGAATTGATACCCACTTTCGGGACCAATTTTCTGGGGGTCTACCCCTTTCCCATAATACCCCACAAACAACAATTTTTTACTGACCCTCACAGTATGGGAGTAGAATACGAATTTGATATCCAAATTTAGGACCATTTATTTAAGGCATCACCCCTTCCCTAAAACACCCCCCAAAGGGTAAAAATTTTTGGACCATGCCAATATGTGGCTCAAATGAAAAGTTTTTGAGATTAGAAAACGAATTTTATAACCTATTTTGGGGTCATGAGTTTGGGGGACGCCTCATCGTGTAAACTCCCCTCAAAACCAATGGGAGTATGGGGTTTAAATAAATGGTATTTGAAAGAAGAGCACGATGCTGATATTTTTTCAGGGGTCACGAAAATATGCATTGCGTTTTGAGAATTCTAAGGGCTTTTCCAGTTTTTTATACCCTACACCATTACTGTGGTACAGGGTATTATAGCATAGTTGATTTGCTTGTAACACCCAAAAGGAAGAGAGATAGACCCATTGATAAGTATACCAATCGACTCAGAATCGCTTTCTGATTCGATTTAGCTTTGTCCGTCTGTCTGTCCATCTGTCTGTCTGTCTGTCCATCTGTCTGTCCGTCTGTCTGTTCGTCTGTCTGTCTATGTTAATTTTTGTACAAACTACAGGTCGATGATCGTCATCACATTTGGTATTGGCATGTTTTTCGGCCTAGAGACGAAGCCTATTGAAATTTGAAAAAATCGGTTCAGATTTGGATATAGCTTCCATATATATGTTCGTCCGATTTGCAGTAATACAGCAATAAAATGGTCATTAATAAACCTATTCTCTCGAAATTTGGAAAGAAGGATTTTTTTATGACTTTCGATGTTACTGTGGATTTTATAGAAATCGGTTCAGATTTGGATATAGCTTCTATATATATGTTAGTCCGATTTGCAGTAATACAACAATAAAATGGTCATTTGTTAACCGATTCTCTCAAAATTTGGAAAGAAGGATTTTGTTATAACACTCAATTGTACTGGTGAATTTCATAGAAATTGTATCAGTTGTAGATATAACTGTCAGTTATATGTATCGCCCGATGTTCACTTCTAAAGCCACTGCAAACGCATTTATTGACCAATCCCACCGAAATTGTGCACAACGCTTTCCTCAATGACTACCACAATATCTAAGAAGTTTGGTTAAAATCCATTTAGATTGTCATATAGCTCCCATATATATGTTCATCAGATTTTGGGTAATTTGTTGTCATTTGTCAACCGTAGTTATTACATTTACCGGAGTTTAAATAACCCATCTGAATACATCCGCCGAGGTCCATCAAAATTGGTTCAGAATTGTTATAGCCACCTTTTGTATTTATTGCGTAGGTATAGGGTATTATAAAGTCGGCACCGCTCGACTTTTGCCTTTCCTTACGGTTTTTTTTTAAGAAAAAAAAAATCCAACTTTGTTCATTATGTATTCCTAACTAGAGTCAACATATATAACAAAATTTTCATATATACTCATATACAGAAATATAATAAGTCAAACTGCTTATTAATTACCGCTTACAATATAATAAGTCAAATTGAAGATTTGAAGAAAAATATTTTTTTACAGAGAGGAAACAATGGAACTACATTTTTGGACCAAATTCACTTTTTTCACATTTTGCGATATATATATTATAAATTGCTTAATTTTTGAATGAAGAATCGAACCTGGACACATATGCCTTAAGATATATGAAACATTTAGTAGCCTATCCGAGTCAGTTAAAAATTTTTAAATCTAAAAATGCCTTCGCAAATGGCAAAATACCGAATCAGTCTCGGGGAAAATTCCAACAAACTTTTTGTAATATTGTACAGTCGGGCGTAAACTTTTCACGACCGTTCAACTTCGATTATGATTATACAAAGGTCAATATAAATAATTATGTTGGTTTATTCTTTGATCTTTTATAACCGAGTACCACACCACACCATGTTAACTGAAGTACTGTGTTAGAAATTCAAACATTTTTCATTTAATTTTTTCCGGTGTGTTTCATTTATACGTTTTTTTTTTGCCTTAACTTACCCGCATCCACGTATGGTAAATACAATGTAGTTGGAATGATGCTCAGGTTCACGCTCCACAAACTTAATACAAGTGGAGTTTTCCCAGTGACGCATGGCCTGTTTGAATAGAGCCTTGTGTAGGCCACTGAAATTACCATCGATTTCATAGGGTATCACTCCATAGTCCCAAACGCGTTCCTTTTTGGCCGTTACCGCACGAGGTAGTCGACGATGTTCTCGAACAAAACTAAATTCACTGGAACGAGAAAGGGTGATGGGGACCAAGTGAAATAAGGACATTAACAGGTAATAACAGTTTGTAAACAATTTAAAAGAGCAGAGAGTGAACATTAAAATAAACATTCAACAACGATTAAAAGAGCACAAAGGAAATTGTATGCATTCAAAGAAATTGGTCTTTAGCATCTTTTAAATTATGTCAGTACTTGATTCTGTGTAGTTCTACTTACTCATTTTCTTCTGCCTCATAAGCAGGTACAATATCTGCCCCATGCCTGACTTCATCCTCCGTTTCGATATCCGAGAACATATCGCCAAATTTCGAATATCTCATGTCATCATTCATGGTCTCATTATCTGTCACATTATTGGAGATTTTCTCTGTGAACTTTTTGTTGGGCTCTTGCTGGTCCTGATGATGTGGCTTTTCTTGGTGTTGATAATGTTGATGGTGATGATGATGATGTTGTTTCTTTCCCTCCCCCACAGGTCGCATGAGTTCTTCTTTCAATTTTTGCATTCTTAAGTTATAATCTAAACGGCTGTGTTGATTGAAGCTGCGACTGAAATGAAAGACACAGAGCAGGGAATAATAACCATAAATGGATGGGAATTTAACTAAGGCTTAAAAAATAATGACTTTAAACATCGCTTAAAACTTACAAAAATTAAGTAATTTTATATCTGAATTAGTATGAAGGAAAAAGAAATTAAATCGTGGTAAGTTTGGATCAGCCGAATCTTATAAGATTCACTAAGAATCGAATTTTTAAAGTTTTTTGCCCTGTATATCTCTATATACACATATAAAGGATAATGTATAAGCATTGCCACCGTAGCGCAGCCACCTGAACGCCTGGGTTTGTCTCCTGCCGAGAAAATCAGAAAACATTTTCAGCTATGGTTTCCCCTCCTAATCATGCTGACATTTGTGAGGTGGTATGCCATGCATAGAAGCCATGTATAAACTTCCCCCAAATAAGTGTCGCAATTTGGAACGCTATTCGGATAGGGCTATAAAATTTATGATAATTGATATAAGAGAAGTTTGCCCCTGTTCCTTAATGGATGGCTCCTTAATAGAATGTTAATTAGCAAATTTGCAGTTTTGGACAAGAATTGCTATGCTTACTTTTACTTTAATTGGCTATCACAAAATATTTGTTCCACCAGCCGAACGTAGAATAGTGTTCCAAGCGCCTCAATCTTCTGCGCTCATTCTAAAATCTCTGACACCAGATTTCGAGGTGTCTCCCACCACTTGATCTTTTCATCGGGCTTTTGGTCTTCCCGGTTTGTGTGTACCCGGTGCGTGTGTTTGCCGTTAAAAGACTTCTTTGCTGGAGCTTCTTCATCCATTCTGACAACATGACCTAGCCAATGCAGCCGTTGTATTTTAATGCGTGTAACTATGCTATCGTCGTCATACAGCTCATACAACTCGTGGTTCATACGTCGGAGAATATCTCCATTAACGCAAACTGGTCCATATATATTACAAAGAATCTTTCTCTCAAATACTCCAAACACTGCCTCATCTGCTTTCACAAGTACCCATGCTTCAGCCCGGGTAGTATCAGTGTATTGTATAGCATAATCTTCGTCTGTCGAGAGAGGGCTTGTTTCTTAACTGCTTAGTTAATCCAAAGTAGCATCTGTTTGTCGGTATTATTCTTCGCTAAATCTTAAAACTGGTGTCATTCGTTTCGGTTACGTCAGTGCCGAGGTAGATAAAGTTACTAACTGTCTCAAAGTTGTGATCCCCAACTTTCTCCATTTTCTTTATCTGCTCAATTGTGCAAGGCTTTTTTGGAGTTGAAACCATCCATTTCGTCTTATCTCTATTTACTGTCAGACCCATTTTCACTGACTCTCTTTCGATTCTTTCAAAGGCTCCAGTTACTACTTCCGATTCTCTTGTGATTAGTGTGCCATATCTATTCACATCTGCATCACGTATAATCTTCTCCAGCAGTATAATAAAGAGATCACACGATAGGCTGCCTCCTTGTCTGAAACCTCGTTTGATATTAAATGGTTCGTAGAGATTCTTTCTCATTCTTACTGCGGAACGCGTATCAGCAAGTATCATCCTGCAGAGTCTTATTAATTTTGCAGGAATACCAAACTCAGTCACGGCTTGAAATACCTTTGAACGTAAAGGAGTATCGATGGCGGCTTTGTAGTCAACAAGAGATGGTAGGTGTTGATTTGTCCTTCTCGGGTCTTTTCCAGGATTTGGCGATGTGGGAATATCTGGTCCAAGGTGGCCGCATTGATAGGGCCCAATTATCTAATTGACTTTAGGTTGTAATCTTTCACACAGTACGCTCGAGAGTATCTTGTATGCGATGGGAAGGAGACTTATTCGTCTGTAGTTTGCACATTCCATCTTGTCTCCTTTCTTGTGTACGGGACATAGTATGCTGAGGTTCCAATCGTCACGTAAGCGTTCTTCTAGGCAGATTGCGCAGATAAGCTGATGCATACGCCTTATCAGCGTGTCGCCTCCGGTTTTAAATAGTTCAGCAAGTAACCTGTCGGCTCCTGCTGCCTTGTTGTTCTTAAGTCGGATCACTGCTACCTGGAGCTCATTCTGACTAGAAGGTAAACATTCTATACCATCATCAGGGATTGGTTCTGCGGTATCCTCTTCGCCGCCAACTTCAGACACTAACAGTTGGGTAAAATGTTCTTTTCATATCCTCAGCATGTTATCTCTGTCAGTTACCTCAATTCGCTCACACTCACGTCTTTCTATTTCCTTTTTCATTCTGCGGAATAGACATTTCTCCTCTCTCCTTTTCACCCGATACCTGTCCTTCATCTGGCGCGTTGCTACAGATTGCAGGGTTGCTCTATATGCCGCATTCTTGGCTGCAGTAGCATCTCGACACTCTTGGTCGTACCATGGGTTTTCTTGGAGGAGGCTTCCGGTACCCAAGTACGGATTTCGCGGCAATAGTTTGCCACTGCGCCATTATATCATCGGAACAAGGAGTGCTTTCATCTATCAGTTGGGTGAGTCGAGTGGAGTATGCCGCTGCCATTTGTTGTACTTTCCTCTTTGCCATGTTCAAACAGGTGCGAACCTTTGCTGCAACAAGGTTATGATACGAATCTATATTCGCTCCACGAATTGATCGTACATCTAACACGCTGGATGAATGCCTACCATCTATCACAACGTGATCAATTTTGATTCCCATGTTTTGATCGGGTGACAGCCATGTGGCTTTGTGAATATTTTTATGTTAAAATCTAGTGCTACTAACTACCATGTGAACTACCTGCGGTGAAATCTTTCAGCCTCAACACATTACTGGAAGTTATCTCGTGGAGGCTAAACTTTCCGACTGTTTGACCAAAAATGTCTTCCTTCCCTATCTTCGCATTAAAATCTCCCAGAACGATATTAATATCATGGGCGTAACGGCGGTCATAATCTCTCTCTAGGCGCTCGTACAAAATATGCTTGGTCTGCTCGTCTTTGTCTTCCGTCGGGGCATGGGCACGAGCAAGGCTGATGTTGAAGAATTTGGCTTTTATGCGGATTGTGGCTAGCCTCTCATCCACCGGAGTAATGCTGGAGACAAGGTGTTCCAGTCTCCGACTAACCACAAATCCACAACCAAATTCATGCCTCCTGTTATGGCAGCTGTAGTATAGTTCGTCACCGTTTGGTGTTGTAGTGACGTCATTCATAGTCCTTCGCACTTTTTGTAAAGCAGTAATATCTGCCTTGTACTTATCGAATACATCCGCCAGCGCACATACTGCACCTTCTCTATAACGGGTGCGCACATTCCAGGTGCAGATCCGCAAATCGTGGTCCTTTCTTTGTTTGCGTGTGTCGTCAACGTTGGTGGGGGGGTCCGTTTTTACTATTCCTTTGTTTCTCATCGTAGTTCTCATAGTTTTCCGGGGGCGGGTTACTGGCCCAGCGCCCCAACCGCATGGGTTTTGTATGTATCACTCGTTGTGTCGAGCCGCTTGCTCCAAGATCCAACGCTCGCCTCCAGCCACCCCTAACCGGTGAACAGACGCTGATGTTGGCCATTGGTTATTTGAAGGCGACAATAACTCGCCTTGTCATCTTGAGTATCATTGACACTCAGTATTTAATTAAGAGCCAGTGCCATCTGACTCCTCACTGAGACTCTCCTCTCGAAAATAGCTATGCTATTGGAGCTATCTTAGGTTATGAACCGATTTAAGCCACCGATTGGGTCTTGGTTTCTTGAGCCTCTAGAGAACGTAATTCTTATCCGATTGGAATGAAATTTTGCACAACATATTTCGCTGTGCTAAGTTAGGTTCAAATCGGTCCACAACCTGATATAGCTACCACATAAACCGATCTGGGGACTTGACTTCTTGAGTTTCCAGAGGACGCAATTCCTATCAGATTTGGCTAAAATTTTGCATGACATATTTTATTATGACTTTCAACAACTGTGCCAAATAGGGTTTAAATCGGTTAATAACCTGATATAGCTGCCATATAAATCGATTTGGAAACTTGACTTCTTGAGCCTCTATAGGTCGCAATTATTATCCGGTTTACACCTGAAGTTTTGTACGTCGGATCCTCTTATGACCATCAACATGCGTGTTTATTATGGTCTGAATCGGTCTATAGCCTGATACAGCTCCCATATAAATAGATCTCTCTATTTTACTTCTTGAGCTCCCAAGGGCGCAATTCTTATTCGAATTGGCTGACATTTTACACAGTAAATACATAATTTAATTGTGGTCCGAACCGGACCATATCTTGATATCGCTCTAATAGTAGAGCAAATCTTTTCTTTTATGCTTTTTTTTGCCTAAGTAGAGATGCCGGGAAAAGTACTCGGCAAATGCGATCCATGGTGGAGGGTATATAAGATTCGGCCCGGCCGAACTTAGCACGCTTTTACTTGTTTTTCGTAAAATGCTTCTAACTTACCGATTCTTTCGTCCTCTTCTATTTCTTCTCTTTATAATGGTGCTGCTTCCCTTTAACTCTTGAATGTCATCTAATTTCATGCCATTTCCTCCAGCATTACTATAAACATTTGGCAATGTAGAACGCTGGGCTGGCAAGGCCGTGGGCAGTATTACAATTTTACGCTCGGAAACAAAATTATTGCCCGTATCCAATTCAATATCTTTGGTATTTGATTGAATTTTACGTTGATCCACATTACGATTTAACATGCCAGGTGTTGTTTTATTATATTTTTCCGCCTCGGTGAGGCTTTTCTCATTGTGTGCCAAAGATGTATCGAATTTATCCTTCGTCATATTGAACCCTTTATCCACTGAACCTTTGCTGAGATAGATATCCTCGGTTGGCATGCCATTGGCTTTGGTGGGTAGGCTCATGGAATATTTTCTAGCCTCATGATCCTCTGAGCTAATGACATCGTTCTTGTAATTAATAGGATCATAGTTGAGATTATTTTTGGGTTTGATCAACTCATTTGCTGACTGTAAATTAAAACAAAAATTATCTCAATCTCATTTTTTTTAATGAAGGAGCAATAAGGTTAACTACCTGCAAAGGATCCATATTGAAATCCGATTTACTACTGGGCAATTTGGTCTTGCGCCGAATAATATCAGTGAGTCCTTCCTCCTCCACCTGGAGGCCCTCATTGTAAACCTCTTGTTTCAGTATTTCCATCTCTTTCTGGAATGTGTCATTGAACTTCATGGGCGCATCGTTGATGGGGGCATCAGACTGTGGCAGTTCCTCCCACATTTGGGTGTATGCCACCAAGGGATAGTCATCATCATATTGAACATCGGGCAAAGCAATATCACCCATAAAGCCACCTGAAAAAAAAAGTTACAATTAAATGCCGAATTCCGTTGAAAACTATTAATTACAAATTGCATCAAAATGAATTTAAATTGAGTTTCCAATAATTAGCTGTGTCTTATTTGTCTGTAAACAATGAACAACAGCATATTCCAATTAAATATTGGAAAACACGAAAATGGTAGTCATATTGCATAAATAATCGCTTTTAATTTAAACTGTTACCAAATAAAGAATGAAGCCGCGTGTAAATAGAGTGCAGACTGGTCAGCATAAAGTACACTGGCAAGCATAATTACGTTTACTTGCACTAAATAAATAACAATAAGTAAAGTAAAAAACGCTCTAAGTTAGCCTAGACCAAGTCTAATATGCCCTCCAAAAATTGAAGCACATAGGTTAGCTCATTTAAAAGAATGAGCGACCGACTAAGAATATGTCAAATCAATAAAGCCTATACATGCTTCATATGGTCTGAGATGAATATATTGAGAAATTGCAAACAAAATGTTATCCGTTCCTATACCTCGAACTTGTCACTTCGTTTGATATGTCTCGAAATGTTTTAAAGCACCTTAACTATAACAAGTAAAAGCGTGCAAAGTTCGGCCGGGCCGAATCTTATATACCCTCCACCATGGAACGCATTTGTCGAGTTCTTTTCCCGGCATCTCTTCTTAGGCAAAACAGGATATAAGAAAAGATTTGCTCTGCTATTAGAGCCATATCAAGATATGGTCCGGTTCAGACCAAAATTAAATTATATATTGGAGACCTGTGTAAAAAGTCAGCCAATTTGAATAAGAATTGCACCCTTTGGGGGCTCAAGAAGAAAAATCGAGAGATCGATTTATATGGGAGCTGTATCAGGCTATAGACCGATTCAGACCATAATAAACACATATGTTGATGGTCATGAGAGGATCCGTCGTACAAAATTTCAGGCAAATCGCATAATAATAATAGGAATTGCGCCCTCTAGAAGCTCAAGAAGTCAAGACCCCAGATGGGTTTATATGACAGCTATATCAGGTTATGGACCGATTTGCGCCATACTTAGCACAGTTATTGGATATCATAACAAAATACTTCGCACAAAATTTGATTCAAATCGGATACGAATTGCGCCCTCTAGTGGCTCAAGAAGTCAAGATTCAAAATCGGTTTATATGGAAGCTATATCAGGTTATGATTTCATTTGCGCTATACTTAACACAGTTATTGGATATCATAACAAAACACGTCGTGCAAAATTTCATTCAAAACAAATAAGAATTGGGCCCTTTAGTGACTCAAGAAGTCAAGATATCAGGTTAAGGACCGATTTGCGCCATACTTAGCACAGTTATTGGATATCATAACAAAACACGTCGTGCAATACCTCATTCCAATCGGATAAGAATTGCGCCCTCTAGAGGCTCAAGAAGTCAAGACCCAAGATCGGTTTATATAACAGCTATATCAGGTTGTAGACGGATTTGAACCGTACTTTGCACAGTTGTTGGATATCACAACAAAACATATCAAAATAAAATACGTCATGCATGAGGGAAATGCGCCCTCTAGAAGCTCAAGAAGTCAAGTCCCCAGATCGGTTTATATGACAGCTATATCAGGTTATAGACCGATTAAAACCATACTTGGCACAGTTGTTGGATATCACAACAAAACACGTCGTGCAAAATTTCATTCCAATCGGATAAGAATTGCGCCCTCTAGAGGCTCAAGAAGTCAAGACCCAAGATCGGTTTATATGGCAGCTACATCAAAACATGAACCGATTTCAATACTTAGCGCAGTTGTTGGAAGTGATACCAAAACACCATGTTCAAAATTTCAGTCAAATCGGACGAGAATTGCTCCCTCTAGAGGCTCAAGGAGTTAAGACCCAAGATCGGTTTATATGACAGCTATATCAAAACATGAACCGATTTGGCCTATTTACAATTACAGACGGACGGACATGGCTAGATCGACATAAAATGTGACGACGATCAAGAACATATATTCTTTATGGGGTCTCAGAGGAATATTTCGAGTACTTACAAACATGACGAAATTAGTATACCCCGATCCTACGGTGGAGAGTATAAAAAGAGAAAGGCTTGTCTCTTCAAATTGCAAATGCAAATTTCTCACATATCAATGAGTGCAGTCCGATTCAAGTTTAAGCTCAATGATAGTGGGCTTCCTTTTTATAACCGAGTCCGCAGTGCGACACCTCTTTGGAGAGAAGTTTTACATGGCATAGTACCCCACAAATGTTGCCAGCATTAGGAGGGGAAAACCACAGCTGAAATTTTTTTCTGATGGTCTCGCCAGGATTCGAACCCAGGCGTTCAGCGTCATAGGCGGACATGATAACCTCTACGCTACGGTGGCCTCCTGTTTCATTATGCATATCTAATATTCTACCACGAATTTATTATGCTTCTTAAGCTTCATGCGTGATTAGATAAGCAATAAATATTTGGTCAGATGAAAATAAGTTCCTTTAGCAACATTCTTTCATTTTTCATGCCTTAAGTAAATTGCACTCCTTCATAAGTATTTCTATTTATATAACATTTCGTATGTGTCGTCTCAAGAAATAATCAACATCATCTAAATGAATATTGATTGGACTCTCTCTGCCTATTGTATATGTTGCAGAAATTCGCCTTCACTTGAGGATATAAATGAGCAAATAAGAAATTAACACTTGAAGGCCTCCTCATTCATTCATGTAAGAATGCCCAAATCTTCTTTATTTCCATTCGTTTACCATCGACAGATTAAGAAGGCATTGTCATATTAGGATTCGTTATCTAGGCATTTCTAATGAATCTCACAAAATAAAATAAATTGAATGGTCTGTATGTGTGTGACTAACAAATTAAGTGTCCTTGTATGAATAATTAATTTTAGCTGGAGTACCCTTTTGCCAATGACCTCTAGGGCCAAATTCACAATTAAAGCCAAATAAACTATTCACCATTGTTATATGAAATTAAAAGTTAATTATATTTATTTATATAACTAACAAGCTGGACCGGGCCCGCTCCGCTGCGCCTTCTTTTACTTTATACGGAACAAAATTTTCCTTGGAATATTTATTTTCGACAATTAAAGAGCTTTTAGTGATATACAATGCTACGAAAATAGTATATCGCGTGACTAACAGTTTAACAATATAAGTGCCTTTATCTGAATCCCATATGATCTTTATTGGTCTATGAATTTAAGTTTGGATGTAAGGTGTACTCCATTCTTGAAATACTTTATTTCAGCCCGATATTCTCTTGATATCTGATTTAGGGGCGATTTCGGGGGTGAGGTGGTCCCCCAGACACTTGGCCCTGGAAAAATATCAGCATCGTGTTCTTCTCCCAAATACCATTTATTTAAACCACATATTGCCATTGGTTTTGAGGGGAGTTTACAGGATGAGGCGTTCCCTAAACATATGGTCCCAAAATTGAATATCAATTTCGTTTTCTAATCTAATACCTTTCATTTGAGCCACATTTTGGCATGGTCGAAAAATGTTTACCCTTTGGGGGGTGCCTTGGGGAAGAGGTGATGCCTTAAATCCATGGTCCTACATTTGGATATCAAATTCGTATTCTACTCCCAAATACCTTTATTTAAGCCCCATATTGCAATGGTCAGTAAAAAATTGCTATTTGTGAGGTATTTTGGGAAAGGGGTAGACCCCCAGAAAATTGGTCCCGAAATTGGGTATCAATTCTTGCTCTACCCCCAATTCCTTTCATTTAAGCCCCACATTGATATGGTTGGTAAATATGCCCGATTTAGGGGTGTTTTGGGAAGTGGGGTAGTCCCCCAAACACTTAGCCCTGAAAATACATAAGCAACGTGCTCTATTTTCATATATTTTAACCCCATATTGCTATAGGCCTCAAAATTGGATATCAAATTCGTTTTCAAATCTCAAATACCATTCACTTAAACCCCTTATTGAAAAGGCCAGCAAATATGCCTGGTTTGGGGTATGGGCCCTAAAAACTATGAACATCGAGCTCCACTGTCTTGAGTTGCAATATGTCTTGATGAGCAAATGCGTCCTATTTGGGGGGTTGTTATGGTGGTGGGACGTCCCCTAGACAATTGGTCCCGAATGTTGATGTCAGATTCATGGTCTACTCCTAAATACCCTTTATTTCAGCTCCATTTTTCTGTAGTCGGCAAACATGATCGGCTTGGGGGGTGTTTTGGGGGATGGGGCGGCCACTCAGTGACTTGACTTTGAAAATATATATCAGATTTGTGATCTTCTCCAAAAACCCTCTAATATAGCAAAAGTCAGCAAATACTTCCTATTTGAGTGGTGTTGTGGAGGTGAGGTGGCCCCATAGACACTTTTCCCGAACATTGATATCATATTCGTGCTTTACTCCCAAAAACCTTTCATTTGAGCCCCATATTGCTGTGTCGTAAATTTGTCCCTTTTGGGGGAAGTTTTTGGTGAGACACGGCCCCCCAAACACTTGGTCCCATATTTGGATAGCAGATTTGTATTCTGCATTCAAATATCTTTTATTTAAGCCCCATATTCCTATGGTCAGTAAATAAGTCCAGTTTGGGGGGTGTTTTGGGGAATTTTAAGGCCTATCGAGTGGCCTAACACAACTCACTGTACCAAATTTCAACAAAATCGAGTTATGAATGTGGCTTTTATGGTCCTAAGACCTTAACTCGGCTATATCAAGATATGTTCGATATAGTCCATCATCGAACTTAACCTGCCTATGGACAAAAAATCAATATCTTTATTTTTAAAGACTGTAGCGTGATTTCAACAGATAGACGAACGGACATAGCAAGATCGTCTTAAATTTTTAACGACGATCAAGAATAAATATACTTTATAGGATCGTAAATGGATATTTCGGTGTGTTGTAAATGAATATACCCCCATCCTTCGGTGGGGGAATTGAATGCTAATTGAACTTGGAATAATAAGTGTTCAATAACACAAACAATACCACAAATGCCTTACATTATGCAGGGCGTATCGACAGTCAGACAGAGATCCAGATTGCAGGACAAACGGGCTAACAGGGACAGAAAGAATTAAGATTTTAAGACCTATTGTATATATTGGGTTGCCCATAAAGTAATTGCGGATTTTTCATATAGTCGGCGTTGACAAATTTTTTCACAGCTTGTGGCTCTGTAATTGCATTCTTTCTTCTGTCAGTTATCAGCTGTTACTTTTAGCTTGCTTTAGAAAAAAAGTGTAAAAAAAGTATATTTGATTAAAGTTCATTCTAAGTTTTATGAAAAATGCATTTACTTTCTTTTAAAAAAGCCGCAATTACTTTTTGGGCAACCCAATATATATGGGAGGCCACTGTAGCACAGAGGTTAGCATGTCCGCCTATGACGCTGAACGCCTGACTTAACTATATAAAGATTATCTATAACCCAATCTATACCTTATTGGGCAGGGATGTCAATGAGGCTAAAACAACTTACTGTTCCAAATTTCATTGCATACCGAATTTTAGTACTCGGAGAGGAGAAGATGCAAATGCAAATTTTCCCTTGAATATTCCATTAAAGAATAGGGGCAAACTTTTTGCGTATCAATGAGGGCTATCCGATTCAAGTTTAAGCTCAATGATAAGGGGTCTCCTTTTTATAGCCGAGTCCAAACGGTGTGACGCAGTGCAACTAACACCTCTTTGGGGAGATGTTTTTACATGACTGCCTAAACCAATGGTGCAGTACCTCACAAATGTCGCCAGCATTAGGAGGGCAAAATCACTGCTGAAAATTTGTATGATGTTCTCACCAAATGGAATGGATGTTCTGGTGGGAACATCATACAAATTTTGAGCAGTGATTTTCCCCTCCTAATGCTGGCGACATTTGTGAAGTACTGCACCATTGGTTTTGGCAGTCATGTAAAAACTTCTCCCCAAAGAGATGTCGGTTGCACTGCGGCACACCGTTAGGACTCGGCTCTAAAAAGGAGACCCCTTATCATTGAGCTTAAACTTGAATCGGACAGCACTCAATGATATGCGAAAAGTTTGCCCCTTTTCCTTAATGGAATATTCAAGGGAAAATTTATATTCGCATCTTCTCCTCTCTGATTACTAAAATTCGGTATGCAATGAAATTTGGAACAGTAAGATGTTTTAGCCTCATTGACATCCCTGCCCTATAAGATATAGATTGGGTTATTGATAATCTTTATATAGTTTAGATCACAGAAAGCACATATCTTAACAGATTTCTTAAAAATGTGGAACAGACCTGGCATATTGACTCAATTTCCGATTTAAGATCTTTTTTTATTCAATTGTTTCGAAATTAGGAGCAGTGTGTAGTTTTGATTCCGTCGATATACTTCCCCAAAAAATATGTTGATCAGACTATATTTAGATATATATAGCTGCATAAAAAGCGATATCCTAGGGTTCATCAAATGCTCATTTTCTTAGCCAAAGTTTTTAAAAAGCTCTAACATTTCAGTAGTATTCTGAGCCGCTTGGGCCTAATTAAAAGCTTTAACAATTTTCCCTTTCAACCTCGTCCATCTGCAACACATAGCTTGGTCCAGCATATGTGCTCAGGAATCGAATCCATAAATTAATTGCTACCAAACAAAAGATGAAGAGAGGAAAAATTCAATTAAAATTCAGCCAGACAAGCGTAATAACAATAAATCATTAATGGCAACATTGTTAACCATGATGACCACCACAAATGTGGTTCACATCAGTGGTCTGGCTGCCTGCCTTACTGGGTATCTGGGCCAAAGTGCCACAATTCCATTGCTGGGGACAAACGAATTGATAGGCGGCTCTGCTGTTGTTGTTCTTGCCTCGTGCTTGGAGAAGTCTCTTTCTCACCATAGACTTAATACGAATTTATGAGATGGCTCTTGGTGGCGATTACTTTTGATCAAATCAACCCAAATGTTTGTTGCCTCCGAGGGTATTTTAGTGATACACTTAATCTGAATTTCTTATCATCGCCTCAGATTGGCAATTAATTATTGTTTAGTTAAGTAGTAAACAAAATCTGCTTATAACTAAAATATTTTAGTTGTGACAAAAAAAAATTAATTAAATTCGCTAGGCAAGTAATGCTATTGGCATAAATTAAATTTATTTTAATAATGGGATTGTTACTAAGCGAATCATTTTTGTATTTTGCCTTGTTGTAATGGTAATTAAAGACAATTAAATTTCGAAGAAATTTTAATGACACAAATCTTTTATAATATATTAAAAAAATTTAATTTCGATATCTTTTTATTTGGTAACTTTTTTGCTAAATATAGGCGCAAAAAGAAAATCATTCCACAAACAGGTGAATAAATATTTTAAATCTCACAACCTTATTCACATTTAACACAAATTTCCACTCGCGATATTCATTATGAGATATGCACACAATTTCAATTAACCAAATTTCAGACGAAACAAAAAATTCCTGCTAAGGAAATATGAGACATTTTTAATTTTCTCTCATGCGTTTTCCCATTCCCACACCAACTTAGCCGCCCACACACACAGACACACACACCCACGTGTGCCCCTCGGTCTTTAAGTAAATGTCATACTTTTTCGATGGATAAACCCACTGCCACATGAGATCATTAAGATTTTTCCCCCATTTAACAGATAATGGCCTTCAATTTCCTTGTAAGCGACAACCAAATGACTCAAGACTCAACAGAATCGAGCAGAAAAGCTGTTTTTGTCACACATTTACGAAATGTCTGGGACATAGAAACAAAAAAAGAAAAAACAAGAGAAAACGACGAGCGAACAAAATGCCACGCATAATGGTGTTACAACACCCAGAGAAATACGACGAAAAGGGATAAAAAGGATACAAGATGGTTTTGGCCAACAGTGGAACAAGATTGCAATTTTTTAAGTTGTCAAAAGTTTTGCAAAGAAATATGCATCAGCGACCTACATATATATATACAGTAATACCTCGATTTACGACGATTCCAACGATTTCAAAAATTGTACCCTCAAATATGTCACATTTTTAGTTAAGGAGATGCGGCAGTTCAAATTGAAATTTTTCGATTCTCAAACAAAAAATCACTATTTTTAGGTATTTTGGTCCAATTTCAGGTGTTATATCTCAAAAACTTAACAAAAACTTAGGGGATTGTTATTTTTTATTTTGTCTATGGAAGGATATCTTATATATAACAAGTAAAGGCGTGCTAAGTTCGGCCAGGTCGAATCTTATATACCCTCCACCATGGATCGCATTTGTCGAGCTCTTTCCACGGCATCTCTTCTTAGGCAAACAAAGGATTAAAGAAAAGAATTGCTATGTTATTGGAACAAAATCAAGTTATGGTTCATTTCGGACCATAATTGAACTGAATGTTGGATACCATAGTACAATAGAAGTCATTGTGTAAAATTTCAGCCAAATCTAGTAAGAATTCAGCCCCTAAGGCTGAATAAGTAAAATAGGGAGATCGGTTTATAGGGGAGCTGTATTAGGCCATAAACTGATTCATGCCATATTCGACACGTATAATAAGGGACATGTGAGAAGCCGCTATACAAAATTTCAGCCAAATCGGATAATATTTGCGCCCTTTAGCGGCTCAAGAAGTCAAGATCCCATATTGGTTTATCAGGTTATACACCGATTTGAACTATTTTTGGCACTGTAGTTGAAAGTCATAACAAAAAACATCATGCAAAATTTCAGCCAAATCGGATAATAATTGCGTCCTCTAGTGGCTCAAGAAGTCAAGACCCCAGGTCGGTTTATATGGCAGCTATATCAGGTTATGGACCTATTTGAACCATTCTTAATACAGTTGTTGAAAGTCATAACAAAACACATCATGCTAAATTTCAGCCAAAACAGATAGGAATTGCCCCCTGTAGTGGCTCAAGAAGTCCAGACCCCACATCGGTTTATATGACAGCTATATCAGGTTATGAATCGATTTCAACCGTACTCAGCACAGTTGTTGGAAGTCATAATAAACTTCATGCAAAATTTCAGCCAATTCGGATAAGAACTGTGCCCTCTAGCGGATCAAGAAGTCAAGATCCCAGATCGGTTTCTATGGCAGCTATATCAAAACGTGGACCGATATAGCCCATTTACAATCCCAACCGACCTACACTAATAGGAAGTATTTGTGCAAAATTTCAAGACGGACAGACGGACGGACATGGCTAGTTCGACTTAAAATGTCATGACGATCAAGAATATATATACTTTATGGGGTCTTAGTCGAATATTTCGACGAGTTACAAACTGAATGACGAAATTAGTATACCCCATCCTATGGTGGAGGGTATAAAAATCAAGTTGTGTTTGTTTGTCGGTTTGTTTGTGTGTTCCTTATTCACTAATGGTGCATAATGATCCCAGAAACACCAGAACTCGGTGATGGGTGCTGCGATTTAAGCGAAATTTTGTGTGCTCTCTGTAAAGTCAAAGTCAACAAAATGTTTGTGTATCGCACCATACCATACCAAAAGCTATGGTGGTGATACAAAAGCAAAAACTGCATCAATAGTTGAAATGGTTCGAGTAAAGTCTCAAAACAGAGTTGCTGCGTTGGATCGAACGTTAACGGCTTCTTTTTTTTCACGAACCCAACACGCAGGGGATGTCCCCTACATATACAGTGCATTGCGTTGGCAATTAGAAAGTTAGGGGTTGGAGGGGGGAAAGAGGGTGTAGTGTTTATTGATATTAGTCTTAAATTTCTGAACGTCAATGTCGGTGGGAAAGACATTAGCTGGAAGTCGATTCCATATACGAATGGTTCGGGCGAAAAACTAATTATCTCTGTAATGCATGGTTCGGTCGACTGGCCAATGGATTACAAACGGGTATGAGTTCCTGGCAAGTCTTGTATTCCTGGTGAACATCCTAACGTCAGGAATAAGAAGACGAATATCCCCTGGAACACACGCCATGAAAATAACGATAGAGCAATACAACGCTACCCACATTCCAACGATGTTCAAGAGAAGCAATAGAGTTGGATACCCTGCTGTTCCCAATCAACACCATCGCTCTCCGTTGAATACGGTCAAGTAGCTCCAAGGATGATTTTGGAGCTCCTGCCCATACATGAGAGTTATATTCCATCCTCGGCCTGTTGTACGTTGTATAGATATTGAGAAGATCAGAAGTGGTGAAATATTTGTTGCACCGCTTAAGAAAGCCCAAACACTTGAATGCTTCTTTCGACACTTCGAATACGTGTTTTGACTAACGGACATCACATTGTATCTTCATGCCCAGAACATCAAGAGCATCTGATAGCTCAATATCTATACCGTCGATAGATATCGACGATTGAAGAGGATCAGTGATTCGCTTGTGAGACAAGAAACAGCACTGCGTCTTCTTTGCGTTAAAGTCTACTCAGTTCATTCTACCCCACTCGGAAATGGCCAACAAATCCTAGGAGAGCGTCTCATCCATAATACGCCTCCTGTCCACAATTTCTTGAGAACTGGGCCTATGGTCGAATGAATATGAATGACACAGACTACTGTCGGCAAATGAGTAGACTGGATTTAAAGTCTGACCTAATAGATCGTCAATGAAAATAACAAAAAGGGAAGGGGAAAGGACAGAGCCTTGTGGCACACCTGCGGTCAATATATACTCATCTTATGAGAACCCATCTATAACAACTCGCATAGTGCGATCTCTGAGAAAGCTCGATATAAATCGAACGAAGTTATTACCGACACCAAAAGCAACAAGCTTTGATAAAATTACACCGTGCCAGACCGTATCAAATGCCTTGGAGATATCCAGAGCGACGACCTTACTCTCACCAAACTGGTGGATAGAGCGACTTCATCGTTCCGACAAAAATGCCATTAGTTCTCCCATAGAGCGATTTCTGCGGAACCCATACTGTCTGTCGCTAAGAAGGCCATTGGACTTCTAAGTATCTGATAAGATGATGAATAACCATACTCTCCATAATCTTGGAGAGCGCGGAGCATATCGCAATTGGCCGGTAATTCGCAGGGTTGTTCGCCCCACCTTTCTTGGGGATGAGCTGAACGTTCGCAACCTTCCAACGCGCTGGGAAAACACCCGCACGGTAAGCAAGGTTGCGTTGTGGACGAGCAAGCGTCGATGAACACTTACAAAGGACAAGTGTTGATATACCGTCCAGGCCCGGAGATTTATTAACGTCGAAATCCTTCCTGGTCTGCTCCACAGTGCCACTTGATGAGAAACAACGCAAACGTCAGCATAAAACTCAACAACGAAGACGAGGACAACAAATGATGCGTGTTTGCAAGTGCGAATGTATGCCAATGGTTATGTGTGGGTGAGTGTAAATATGACAGTGCTAAAGCCATTGAAGCATTGACAATCTCTGTGGCAGACAGACAGCTGCACAGACGAAAGGTCGAACTTGTCTGTCAAAATGAATATTTGTTGATGGTGAAATTTTGTAAGTCAATAAAGGCGTTATTATTATTATTACTCTTGTTTTCCTTGTTTTTCGTTTCATCCCTTCCCATCCCTCCACTTCCTTTGGACTTCATAATCTTCTGTTTGCCATTGTCGTAGTTGTTGTTGTTCTTATTATTTGACAAATCCAACTGGAAGAAAAGGAAAAACTACAACCTTTTATGAGAATTTGCATATGAAGCAAACGGAGATGATTGCAAGAAAGCGTGAAGATGATTACGTTCGATGTAATTGTCCTGTAAGGTGCTCATCTTCTTGTACAGAGGCAGGCATTTATTGCAACAAGGCCACACCTGCACATATATTTCGTATTTGTTTGCTTTAAACATTTCCTTCCCATTTCAATTTGAGAGTAAAATTTAAATAAGTTTTCATAAATTTAATTTTATGCAAAGCCAACAAATTTATGGGCTTTTAAGTATTTTCCAGTTTAACATGCGTGCGTTTGTTAGCATGTGAAGAATTCTATGAATACGGCAATACATGAACCTTTAGTGTCATAATTATTACAAATATTGCCTTATTATAATTAATTAATTGTTGTTTTTTTTTGCATATCATTCGCTTTACATTGGAAGTCCGTTTTAAAGTGTATTGCAAATAAAATTTCAGTTAAATTATGCCGACCACATTTACAGTCATTGTTTTTTCTCTCTTTCTTCCATTTCGACATGCAGTATTAGGGTGGTTTTATCTCATAGGGGAAAAATCGTTGTCTTTTATTTTTTTCCGGCACCGCCCTAAAATGTTTAATTCTGCTAGATTTAAAGATAAGACATGTGATGCTGGGGCCTTAAAGTTTTGAATTCCTCGATTTTTTGGCTCTTTGGGGACTTCGGCGACCCATATCTCTGAAACGGTTAAAGCTATTTGCCTGTGTCATATATCAAACTAGCCGAAGCGGGCCCGCTCCGTTGCGCCTTCTTTAACTCTCTAATATCTTTTAGGGTTGGGACACCTGGGCTGAATGTGTATATCGAATTCGCGCCACTGTGGCCTATAACGCTGAACGCCTGCGTTCAAATCCTGGCGATAACATCGGCCAAAATTTAAAGCGGTGGTGATCTCCTCTTAATGCTGGCGACATTTGCCATGAATGAAAAAAAATCCCATATCATTGATTTTAAACTTGAATCGAGAAGCTTTCATTATTGTGTGAGAAGTGTGCCACTTCTCGGTTCCTGGGTAAATTTTTACTCTACTCCCAAATACTTCTCTTTTGGGTCCTATATTATCGTATTAGTAAATATTTGTGGTTTAGAGAGACACTTAACCCTTAATGTAAAAATATACGCTTCGTGCTCTACGTTCAAATATATTTTAAATGAGCCCCATAATGGCATAATCGGTAAATAAATTCTGTTTGAGGGTGGGATGAACTCCAGAGACTTTGTCCCGAAAATGAGTATCAATTTCCCGAAATTCAAACAATTTAGGGAGATTTTTTCGGGTGGGGCAGTTTCCCAAACATATGGCTCTTCAATTGGATATCAAATTAGTTTTTTTCTCTCAAGCACCTTTCGTTTGAGATCTATATTGTGATGATTGATCTACATACCCATTTGGCGGGTTTTGGACGGCCGCCGAGGCACCCGACCCCAAAAATAGAAACCATGTTTTGTTTTGACTGTGAGAGTGCAAAAAAAAAATTTCGAACGAATCGCATTGCCAATCTCCAAGATCTGGTGGTTTTGAAAATTAGGGTAATATGAAGTGTTTTTTAGGGAAGGGATGGCACTCAGACATTTCGACCCAAATATGGATATTAAATTCGTGCTGCACTCCCAAATCCATTTAATTTGAGCCCATCCATTTGATTTGAAAAGCGCCACCTAAGCTTGAACACAAATTTTAATGTCATATTCGTAATCTACTCTCAAATACCTTTCATTTGAGTCCCATATAGACATGGTCGGCTAACATGCCCATTTGGGGGTACTTGGGGGTGGGACGACCTCCCTTTACTTGGACTTAATTTTGTATGCCATATTTGTAATCTACTGTCGAATACTTTTCATTTGAGTCCCATATTGACATGAACTTCGAATATATATGTTTAGAGGAGTTTTTAACACGATATTCGTTTTCTAGTCTCCAATACCTTTTATTTAATACCCATATTGTGTCTATCGGTCCACTTTTGGTTTTGGATGGTGTTGTTGGGGTAAGGGGGAGGGACCGCCCCCATCCGATATCCAAAAATTATAAAGCCTATATTTCCTTTCAGACAAACTTACACAATCTGTGAAAATTTTAAGAAAATCGGTTCAGCCGCTTTTGTTTTTACGGAATAAACAAAAAAACCGAGTCTTATGTCATGATGGGTCTTATATACCCATTTAAGGCGTTTTTGAAGGGAAGGGGGACCCCCTATACTTCTATATGATTTTTTATGCCAGATTCGTAATCTACTCCCGAATACCTTTCATTTCAGGCCCATATTGACATGAACGCACAATATGTCTGTTGGGGGGAATTTTGGGGTTGCGGCGACCCTATGGGTACTTAGACCCTAATGTTGATATCATATTCGTATTCTATCTTCCAATACCTTTCATTTGATACCTATATAGTGCCGATCGGTTCATTTTCGATATTGGGTGGTGTTTTTAGGTAAAGGGGGAGAATTTGCCCCCCTTCCGAATGTCAACAAACTATAAAAGCTTTTTCTCCTTCGCAATCTACTCCCGAATATCTTTCATTTGAGTCCCATATTGTCATGATCGTCCAAAAAAACTATTTTAGGGGCTTTTGGGGTTGGAGCGGCCCCCCAGTTACTTGGACCCAATTTGTAATATGCAATTCGTTCTCTACCCTTAAATAACATTCATTTGAGTCCCATATTGTCAGATCGGCCCACTTTTATTTTTAGGTAGTACGTCAAAATGTCAAAAAATTATATAGACTATGTTTCCTTCCAGACCAACCTAGTGAAAATTTCAAGGTAATCAGTCCAGCCGTTTTCGAGTCTATACGTTTTCTAGGTATCCGTTCGGACTTGGCTATAAAAAGGAGGTCCCTTATCATTGAGCCTAGAACTGAATCGGACAGCTCTCATTGATTTGTGAGAAGTTTGCCACAGTTCGTTAATGGAATGTTCATGGGCAAATTTGCATTTTACATATAATTCGACCGAAAGGGCGTAGTTACAACAATTGTGGACGAAAGTGCCCAAAATTCGGTATGGCATGTTATATTGCCCATCTAAAAGTCTAACATTTTCGTGATGATTGGATAATAAATGTGATCTCTAAATTAATTACAAAAAAACGGCAGACCGACTAGCACAAGTGTTACTTTGCATGTTTTTAGGGACATTGGCTTCATTATCTCGGATTCAGTACTACTTACGTTCTTCGTTATTCTTAGCACAAAATGTTAAAAAGAGAATGAACTTGATATAGGTCGACGAAGTCCGTAAAGTCGCCAAATAACCAAAAAAATTGAGATTTTTAAAACTTTGAGGCCCCAGCAGCAAATGTTAACATATTGCAATTGTGCTTAAATTTTGGGAATCCTAAGTCCGACAAAATGAAAGATTTTAGATTTTTAAACCTCTTTTTTTAAAATTATTATTTTTTTGTAACCACCCTAATGCAGCATGATGTGATTCCCTTGCACTCTGTGTATGTGTGTGTATATATACTAGTAGGTGTAAATGTGGTCTTAATTGCATTGGAGTATAGTATGTGGTTGATCCATATCTTTTTTAATCATGTTAAAATTTAAATAGTTCACACATTAACGAAATCGGATCAATGTAGGTTGGATAGGCAGCCACTATGCATCGCTTTAACATAGTTAGTGGCATTATTATTTCCAGAAAAAAAAAAAACAAAAAAAAAAAATATTAAATCGGTAACATCAAAAATGCACGCAAAAAACTTGTTGACTTAAAATAATGATAGCCTTTTATTTAACAATTAATTTAATGAGATATGCAGCGGCTGGGACATGTGTACAGTGGCTTAAAATTATTAGTCTGTCGCTACAGCGGTATCACAATGAAAGAAAAACTTATCTAAGTGAATCAGATTGCCACTATAAGCCAACGTAACCATGAACTAAGGAAAAGGGGCAAACTTCTCACATATCAATGAGTGCAGTACGATTCAAGTTTAAGCTCAAAGATAAGGGGCCTCCTTTTCATAGCCGAGTCCGAACGGCGTGCCGTAGTGTGACACCTTTTTGGAGAGAAGTTTTACATGGCATAGTACCTCACAAATTTTGCCAGCATTACCACCGCTGAATGTCTCGCCAGGATTTGAACCCAGGCGTTCAGCGTCATAGGCGGACATGCTAACCTCTGCGCTACGGTGGCCTCCTCCTCCTTGGTCAACGTTGGTTCTCGAATAATCTTGAAATAGCTTAATCAGTTTCTGAAAAATGTTGAATTTTTAGTATGTTTGAGTTCTCTCAATATTGGACAGATTAAAGGCAAATCAATGCTTCGTCTTCACTAGGGATTCCCGAAACCTCTTTCGAAAAGGTCCAGTTTACACTATGGCAGATTTACTAGAGAATAGCAAAGTCGATATCACCGCCATACAAGCAATGCCATGGAATGGTAATAACCGCAGGACAACTTCTATAGGCGATATTAAAGCTAGGAGTTAACATTAATTAAAAACCCCTAAGAGTAGCCTTAGATTTGTCCATGACCCTACCGAAGACAAAGGCTAGCAGACCACAGATATAACCTACGATTTGCAGAAAACGAGGAATTAAATTTATAATGTTTTAATTGGGTTGTACATTTATTCATATTTTTGAATTTTTCGATCAATCGAATGGGACTGAAAAGGTTGACGAGTTATCAATCGATACGAGGCGCAACATTGATTCGAATCAAAATCTTGTATCAACAAAGATACGCTCTTGTCTGAGTATAGCGTAAAGTGTTAGATTTAAAAGAACACTGAATACAGCATTGGAATGTACAACTTGATCAAGCGAATTGGTTAAAGAAATGACTCCTTGTCTGGATAATATTTCTGCACAGTGGCACAGCACAACCTTAGGCTAAGAATGAAGCCTGATATCATCTTAAACAAGTAAAAAAGGCGTTTAGTTCGGCCGGGCCGAACTTTGGATAACCATCACCTCGGTTCGTAAACCACCTTTCGTCAAAATCCGGTGAAAAATGCATACCTTATGCCCCATAGCAGCTATATCGAAATATGTTCCTTGTTCCTATGCTCATTGTGCAAATGTATATAACAAAATATTGGCCTTTTTAGCAGCTATATCTAAAAATAAACCGATCTCAACCATATACGATACGGATGTCGAAAAGCCTAACACAACTCACTGTCCCAAATTTCGGCGAAATCGAATAATAAATGCGCCTGTTATGAGCCCAAAACCTTAAATCGAGAGATCGGTCTATATATGACAGCTATATCCAAATCTGGACCGACCTGAGCCAAATTAAGGAAAAATGTCGAAAGGCTTAATATAACTCACTGTTCTAAATTTCGGCGACATCGGACAATAAATGCGCCTTTTATGGACCCAAAACCTTAAATCGAGAGATCTTTCTATATGGCAGCTATATTAAAGTCTGAACCGATCTAGACCAAATTGAAGAAGGATGTCAAAGGGCGACATCGGACAATAAATGCGCCTTTTATGGGACAAACACTTAAATCGAGAGATCGGTCTACATGACAGCTATATCCAAATCTAGACTAATCTGTGCCATATTGCAGAAATATGTTGCGAGGCATAACTTAACTCACTGTCCCAAATTTCAGCAAAATCTGATAATAAATGTGGCTTTTATGGGCCTAAGACCCTAAATCGGCGGATCGGTCTATATGGCAGCTATATCCAAATCTGGACCGATCGGTGCCATATTGCAGAAGCATGTCGCATAAATGTGTTGGAAGTGATACCAAAACACCACGCACAAAATTTCTGCCAAATCGGATGAGAATTGCGACCTCTAGAGGCTCAAGAAGTCAGGACCCAAGATCTGTTTATATGGCAGCTATATCAAAACATGCACCGATTTGGCCCATTTACAATCCCAACCGACCTACACTAACAGAAAGTATTTGTGCGAAATTTCAAGTTCCTAGCTTCACTCCTATGAAAGTTAGCGTGCTTTCAACAGACAGACGGACGGACATGGCTAAATCGACTTAAGATGACGATCAAGGATGAATATACTTTATGGGATCTTAAACGCATATTTCAAGATGTTACAAACAGAATGACGAAATTAGTATACCCCTATCCTATGGTGGAGGGTATAAAAAGTCCAGTTTGGACTATGCGGCGGACGACTCATCTAGTCGATGTTTTTAGTGCTCAAAAATTCAGTCGTTGGAACCGATGTGTGAGAACTCTCATTGTCGTGGTGAAGAGAGATCAGTCTTCGGCGGTTGATTTTCCTGATTTCTTGGAAGACAACTGACAATGGTTGTGTACCACTGACCACTCGGCATTGACTGTTCTGCGTTATTCTGGTGGTACGAAAGCGCCATGCCCAGTTTTTCCAAAAAAAAAAAAAAAAGGCGATCATTTGCTTGAAGTGCTTCATGCAAGCAATTTTGTTGGATTTGACATATCTTGAAACACCCATACAGTCGACCGCTGTTTAATTTCGGGCCCATATGCGTAAATCCAAGATTCATCACCTGTCACGATGTCATAGACGTGTTTCGAAGCACCGCGATCGTATTTTGAGCCTTTCTTTCGACCAACCTTTTCTAGAGCGATTGACAAATTGTGTGGGATCCAATGCGAGCAAATTTTTTACGGTCAAATGTTCATGATGGTCCCGGTATGGTATGGTCCCGGTGAAAATGTTCTAATATTGTAAACACTGTTCGTTTGCACTCCAAATCCAACATTTGGTGCACAGTAAATGATAATTTACAACAATCGTTTTCTGGCAGTAAATATCAAAAACAAAGTATTTAAGTTGCGAATGAAATTTAATTCGGAGCAATGTTATTGCTTTCTGAAGTGTGTAATTTCAATCTAATAACACAAGTGGTTTGAGGTCAAAAACTAATTCTATATATTTTTCAAAAATCTTTGATGCGTTCAGGGATTTAGGCTAATTTTTACATCAAACGAAAACAAAAAACATATATTTTAGGTTTTATATTTGCATATATTGGCTATTTATGATGGTTGTTGTGCTCGTGTAGTGTAACACTGCATGTTTCTCCAATGCTCCAATTCACACGCATACATCTCTCAACATGTGTTTCAGTAGCTGCAACATCAATGTTTGTCTTAGTGGTGGTAGAACAGACAACTTAATACAAATGCTCACATTGAACACGCAATGCAACGCCATTAAAGCAAAGTTCCTTAACAACTTTTACCTACAAAATTGTGTGGCATTAGTAACACCAATATCAACAATACAAAACACACAACAGCACCCAAACTAATACAAGTACCCAAAGAAAAACAAAAAAATACAACAACAACAACGCAATGCAACATCTCACCATAAGTGATGTTCTAAGTGGGTATTTGTATTGGTTGCTGTGCTGTGTTTGCAAGGGTATAAAATCCGTCCATCCTCTCTATGCTGTGTGATGTGATTCCTCTAAGGGAGAAGAACATTCATTTGTAGAGGTACCTACTCCTCTGTGTGGAACTCAACGTTTTATACTTTGTCCAACAAGCGAGCATTGATGTTAAATCGGAAGTGTCCTACATTGCGGAAACCTAACGGAAATGGGCTAAAGCTTAACAATGAATATGTGAACACTGTAACATAGTAAAATTCCTTTAAATCATTAGGTGGCAGATATTGATAGGCCTTATCCAGACAAGAAACATAATTTATATGAAATTTTTTTTTTAAATAAAATTAAACTTTGAATTGATTTTCACTAACAATTTAAACTAAACGAACTATTGTTTTGTGTACCGGTTTGATGGAAAATTATCCGTAGAGTGATTACTAGCTGAACCGGGCCCGCTCTGATGCGCCTTCTTTTACTTTATATGGAACAAAATTATCCTTTTAATATTTATTTTGAACAATAAAAGAGCTTTTAGTGAAATACCAAGCTACGAAAACAATATATGTATGTCGCAAAAGGATAATATAAAGGATAGGGTCATTAACGTTTGCGTGTTAGATATACCATATTGCGATGGTCAGTAAATAATTGTTGTTTGTGAGGTGTTTTAGGGAAGGGGTAAACCCCCAATACCTTTCATTTGAGCCCCACATTGACGTGGTTGGTAAATATGTCCGATTTAGGGGTGTTTTGGGAAGTGTGTGGTCCCCCAAACACTTAGCCCTGAAAATATATCAGCATCGTGCTCTACTCTCAAATACCGTTTATTTAAACCCCAAATTGCCATTGGCCTCAAAATTGGATATCAAATTCGTTTTCTAATCTCAAATACCTTTCATTTAAACCCCTTATTGCAAAAGTCAGCAAATATGTCCGGTTTAGGGTGTGGGCTCTAAAAACTATCAATATCGAGATCCACTCTCTTTAAGACCCAAAATTGTCATGGTGAGCAAATACGACCTATTTGGGTGTTGTTATGGGGGTGGGACGTCCAATTGGCAGTTGGTCCCGAATGTCGATATCAGATTCGTGGTCTCCCCTCAAATATCTTTCATTTGAGCCCAATATTACCATAGTCGGCATTCATGACCGGTTTACAGGGTTTTTGGGGGATGGGGCGGCCGTTTAGTGACTTGGCTCTGAAAATATATACCAAATTCGTGTTCAACTCTGAAATACTTTTTATTACAGCCCCATATTGGAATGGAAAACAAATACGTTCTATAGGGATGGTGTTATTGGGGTGGGGTGGCCCCATACACACTTTTTCCCGAATATTGATATCAGATTCATGCTTTACTTCCAAAGACCTTTCACTTGAGCCCCATAATGGTATTGTGGTAAATTTATCCTCTTTGGGGGTTGTTTCTGGAAGGGGCGGCCCCCTATACACTTGATCCTACATTTGGATATCAGATTCGTATTCTACACCTAAATACCTTTTATTTGAGCCCCATGTTGCCATGATCAGTAAATAAGTCCTGTTTGGGGGGTGTTTTGCGGAAGGGGAGCACCCCCAGAAACTTGGTCCCACATTTGGATACAAAATTCGTATTCAACTCGCAAATACTTCTCATTTGAGGCCCATATTGCCAAGGTCGGTAAATATGTCCGATTTATGGGTGTTTTGGGGGTTGGGGTGGTCCCCAAACACTTGGTCCGACAAATGGATAGCAGATACGTTTTCTACTCTTGAATACCTTTCATTTGAGTCCCATATTGTCATGATTGGTCTATATATATATATATATATATATATTTGGTAGGTTTTGGGGGTGGGGCTGCCCCCCTAGGTACCCCATCGGAAATTTGGATACCAAATTTTAATTTTTAGGTTTATTTAAGAGAGCACATAAAATTTGGCTCAAAACGCACCACCCATCTCCGAGATCTGGTGTTTCTGAAAATTTGGGTACGGGGGAGGGTCCGCCCCCCTTCAGATATCAAAAAAATTTAGTACCCTATTTTTACAAAGGGGTCATTATGCACCATCAGTGAAAATGAAAAATTGGTTCAGCCGTTTCTGAGTCTATAAGGAGCACACAAACAAACAAACCTACAAACACAAATTGATTTTTATATATAGAAAGATTAAACTGGGAAGATTTCATTCTTATATGTAGAAATTGTCTTTCAAGACAAAATCTACTTACTTTCAATAACGATACAATAAAGAAAAATATTTTTAATCTTAAAATTTTTTAAAACAAATAAAAATAGATATATATTTTATTCGATTTTATTATATCTCTACTATATCTATTTGTATTAATATCCAATTATGGACCGATCTGGACCGATAAACCTTATGCAAGGTGCCAATAAACCTTACACAAGTCACAGTTTCAAATCTTAGCGTTATAGGGTAATAAAAGAGGTTTAATAGACTTAAGACCATAAATCGGCAGATCACTCTATGCGGCCGCTTTATCCAATAATGGTCTGATGTAGGTCTCACTCAACGAACTATTCTAAATGTTTAGCCAACTAGCACCTTTATGTCCGTAAGACCCTTAATCGGCAGATCGGTCTATATGATAGCTATACTCAAATATAGTCCGATTTGACCCATTCAAGAACTTAACCTGTATATGATAGAAATATGGTTCTATGCCAAATTTCAACACTACCTTTGGATTTTTGAAGACTGCAAAGTGATTACAACAGACGGACATCGTTAAATCATCTTAGAATTTTACGGCGATCAGAAATATATATATATATATATATATATATATATATATACTTTTTAGGGTCCACAAATTGCCAAAATTCTTGTTACTGTGAAATTGGTAAAGATACCTCAATTTTTTTTTTTTTTTTTTTTTTGACACATCGACGGTGACATTTGGTCATAAAGTCAGAGTTGAATTTTACACTGATTGTCAACACAGTGCAAATATGAAAATATCTTTTGGATATTTCTCTTTGCGCCTCAATTGGTCCAACCGCTTAGTCCAATTTTGCATTCTCTTTCCAACATTCCGGCCGATATCTCACAAATAAATGCTTCAATGTTGTCTTCCAATGCGCAATTGAAGCGGGCA